>NW_028181382.1:77500-80000 GCF_964211825.1 Aythya ferina | reverse complement strand
CTTAACCCTAACCCTAACCCTTACCCTAACCCTAACCCTAACCCTAACCCTAAACCTAAGAGAAACCTAACACTAAACCCTAACCCTAACGCTAATCCTTAACCTAACTCTAAAACTAACCCTAACCCTAACCCTAAACCTAACCTTAACCCTAACCCTATCCCTAACCGTAACCCTAACCCTAAGAGAACACTAACCCTAGCCCTAACCCTTACCCTAACCCTAACCGTATCCCTAACCCTAGCCCTAACCCTAACCCTAACCCTAACCCTAACCCTAACCTAAGAGAATACTAACCCTAACCCTAACCCTAAACCCAACCCTAACTCTAACCCTAACCCTAAACCTAACCCTAACCCTAACCCTAACCCTAACCCTAACCCTAACCCTAACCCTTACCCAAACCCTTACCCTAACCCTAACCCTAACCCTAACCCTAACCCTACCCCTAACCCTTACCCTAACCCTAACCCTTACCCTAACTCTAAACCTAATCCTAAGAGATCACTAACCCTAACCCTAACCTAAGAGAATACTAACCCTAACCCTAACCCTAACCCTAACCCTAAACTTAACCCTAACCCTAAACCTAACCCTAACCCTAACCTTAAGCCTAACCCTAACCCTTACCCTAACCCTAACCCTAACCCTAACCCTAACCTTAACCCTAACCCTAAGAGAACACTAAACCTAACCCTAACCCTAACCCTAACCCTAACGCTAAGAGAACACTAACCCTAACCCTAACCCTAACCCTAACCCTAACCCTAACCCTAACCCTAACCCTAACCCTAACCCTAACCCTAACCCTAACCCTAACCCTAACCCTAAGAGAACACTAACCCTAACCCTAACCCACACCCTAAGAGAACCCTAAACCTAACCCTAACCCTAACCCTAACCCTAACCCTAACCCTAACCCTAACCCTAACCCTTACCCTAACCCTAAACCTAAACCTAAGAGATCACTAAACCTAAAACTAACCCTAACCCTAACCCTAACCCTAACCCTAACCCTAACCCTAACCCTAACCCTAACCCTAACCCTAACCCTAACCTTAACCCTTACCCTAACCCTAACCCTAACCCTAACCCTAACCCTAACCTTAACCCTAACCCTAACCCTAAGAGAACCCTAACCCTAACCCTAACCCTAACGCTAATCCTAAACCTAACCCTAAAACTAACCCTAACCCTAACCCTAAACCTAACCCTAACCCTAACCCTAACCCTAACCCTAACCCTAAGCCTAACGTTAACCCTAACCCTAACCCTAACCCTAACCCTAACCAAACCCTAACCCTAACCATAACCCTAACACTAACCCTAACCCTAAGCCTAAGAGAACACTAACCCTAACCCTAACCCTAACCCCAAACCTAACCCTAACCCTAAGCCTATCCCTAACCCTAACCCTAACCCTAAGCGAACACTAACCCTAACCCTAACCCTAACCCTAACCCTAACCTTAACCCTAACCCTAAGAGAACCCTAACCCTAACCCTAACCCTAACCCTAACCCTAACCCTAACCCTAACCCTAACCCTAACCCTAAGAGAATACTAACCCTAACCCCAACCCTAACCCTAACCCTAACCCTAAACCTAACCCTAACCCTAACCCTAACACTAAGAGAACACTAACCCTAACCCTAACCCACACCCTAAGAGAACCCTAAACCTAACCCTACCCCTAACCCTACCCCTAACCCTAACCCTTACCCTAACCGTAAACCTAAACCTAAGAGATCACTAACCCTAAACCTAACCCTAACCCTAACCCTAACCATAACCCTAACCCTAACCCTAAACCTAACCCTAACCTTAACCCTAACCCTAACCCTTACCCTAACCCTAACCCTAACTCTAACCTTAACCCTAACCCTAAGAGAACCCTAACCCTAACCCTAACCCTAACGGTAATCCTAAACCTAACCCTAACCCTAACCCTAACCCTAACCCTAAACCTAATCTTAACCCTAACCCTAACCCTTACCCTAACCCTAACCCTAACCCTAACCCTAAACCTAAGAGAAACCTAACACTAAACCCTAACCCTAACGCTAATCCTTAACCTAACTCTAAAACTAACCCTAACCCTAACCCTAAACCTAACCTTAACCCTAACCCTATCCCTAACCGTAACCCTAACCCTAAGAGAACACTAACCCTAGCCCTAACCCTTACCCTAACCCTAACCGTATCCCTAACCCTAGCCCTAACCCTAACCCTAACCCTAACCCTAACCCTAACCCTAACCCTAACCTAAGAGAATACTAACCCTAACCCTAACCCTAACCCCAACCCTAACTCTAACCCTAACCCTAAACCTAACCCTAACCCTAACCCTAACCCTAACCCTAACCCTAACCCTAACCCTTACCCAAACCCTTACCCTAACCCTAACCCTAACCCTAACCCTAACCCTACCCCTAACCCTTACCCTAACCCTAACCCTTACCCTAACTCTAAACCTAATCCTAAGAGATCACTAACCCTAA
>NW_028181382.1:45000-50000 GCF_964211825.1 Aythya ferina | reverse complement strand
ACACTAACCCTAACCCTAATCCTAACCCTAACCCTAACCCTAACCCTAACCCTAACCCTAACCCTAACCCGAACCCGAACCCGAACCCTAACCCTAACCCTAACTCTAACCCTAAGAGAACACTAATCCTAACCCTAACCCTAACCCTAACCCTAACCCTAACCCGAAAAAGAGAACACTTACCCTAACCCTAATTGTAAACCTAACCCTAACCCTAACCCTTAGCCTAAAGCTAACCCTAACCCTAATCCAAAGAGAACCCTAACCCTAACCCTAACACTAAGCCTAACCCTAATTTAAACCCTTTCCCTTAATCTATCCCTAACCCTAACCCTAACCGTAAATCTAAGAGAACACTAACACTAACCCTAACACTAACCTTAATCCTAACCCTAAACCTAACCCTAACCCTAACCCTAACCCTAACTCTAATCCTTAATCTAACCCTAACCCTAACCCTAACCCTAAGAGAACCCTAACCCTAACCCTAACACTAACCCTAAGAGAAAAGTAATCCTAAACCTAACCTAACCATAAAACTAACCCTAACCCTAACCCTAACCCTAACCCTATCTCTAAAAGAACCCTAACCCTAACCATAAGAGAACCCTAAACGTAACCGTAAACCTAACACTAAACCTAACCCTAACCCTAACCCTAACCCTAACCTTAACCCTAAACCTAAGAGAACACTAACCCTAACCCTAACCCTAACCCTAACCGTAACCCTAACCCTAAACCTAACCCTAAACCTAACCCTAACCCTAACCCTAACCCTAACAGAACACTAACCCTAACCCTAACCATAAGAGAACCCTAACCCTAACACTAACCATAACCCTAACCTTAACCCTAAACCTAAGAGAACAGTATACCTAACCCTAACCCTAACCCTAACCCTAACCCTAATCCTAACCCTAACCCTTACCCTAACCCTAACCCTAACCCGAACCCTAACCCTAACCCTAACCTAATCCTAAACATAACCCTAACCCTAACCCTAACCCTAACCCTAAGAGAACACTAAACCTAACCCTAACCCTAAACCTATCCCTAACCCTAACCGTAACCCTAACCCTAACCCTAACCCTAACCCTAACCCTAACCCTAACCATAACCCTAACACTAACGTTAACCCTAACCCTAACCCTAACCCTAACCCTAACCCTAACCATAACCCTAACACTAACCCTAACCCTAAGCCTAAGAGAACACTAACCCTAACCCTAACCCTAACCCCAAATCTAACCCTAACCCTAAGCCTATCCCTAACCCTTACCCTAACCCTAAGAGAACACTAACCCTAAACCTAACCCTAACCCTAACCCTAACCCTAACCCTAACCCTAACCCTAACCCTAAACTTAACCCTAAACCTAAGAGAACCCTAACCCTAACCCTAACCCTAACCCTAACCCTAAACCTAAGAGAACACTAACCCTAACCCTAACCCTAACCCTAACCCTAACACTAACCTTAACCCTAACCCTAACCCTAACCCAAACCCTAAACCTAACCTAATCCTAAACATAACCCTAACCCTAACCCTAACCCTAACCCTAAGAGAACACTAACCCTAACCCTAACCCACACCCTAAGAGAACCCTAAACCTAACCCTACCTCTATCCCTACCCCTAACCCTTACCCTAACCCTAACCCTAAACCTAAACCTAAGAGATCACTAACCCTAACCCTAACCCTAACCCTAACCCTAACCCTAACCCTAATCCTAAACCTAACCCTAACCTTAACCCTAACCCTAACCCTTACCCTAACGCTAACCCTAACTCTAACCTTAACCCTAACCCTAAGAGAACCCTAACCCTAACCCTAACCCTAACGCTAATCCTAAACCTAACCCTAACCCTAACGCTAAACCTAACCCTAACCTTAACCCTAACCCTAACCATAACCCTTACCCTAACCCTAAATCTAACCCTAACCCTAACCCTAAGAGAAACCTAACACTAAACCCTAACCCTAACGCTAATCCTTAACCTAACCCTAAAACTAACCCTAACCCTAACCCTAAACCTATCCCAAACCCTTACCCTAACCCTAACCCTAACCCTAACCCTAACCCTAACCCTAACCCTAACCCTAACCATAACCCTAACACTAACCCTAACCCTAACCCTAAGCCTAAGAGAACACTAACCCTAACCCTAACCCTAACCGCAAACCTAACCCTAACCCTAAGCCTATCCCTAACCCTATCCCTTACCCTAAGAGAGCACTAACCCTAACCCTAACCCTAACCCTAACCCTAACCCTAACCCTAACCCTAACCCTCAACTTAACCCGAACCCTAAGAGAACCCTAACCCTAACCCTAACCCTAACCCTAACCCTAACACTAACCCTAACCCTAACCCTAACCCTAACCCTAACCCTAACCCTAACCCTAACCCTAAGAGAATACTAACCCTAACCCTAACCCTAACCCTAACCCCAAACCTAACCCTAACCCTAAGCCTATCCCTAACCCTAACTCTAACCCTAAGAGAACACAAACCCTAACCCTAACCATAACCCTAACCCTAACCATAACCCTAACCCTAACCCTAAGAGAACCCTAACCCTAACCCTAACCCTAACCCTAACCCTAACCCTAACCCAAAACCTAACCCTAACACTAATCCTAACCCTAACCCTAACCATAACCCTAACCCTAACTAGAGAACACTAACCCTAACCCTAACCCTAACCCTAACCCTAACCCTTAGCCTAAACCTAACCCTAACCCTAACCCTAACCCTAAGAGAACACTAACCCTAACCCTAACCCTAACCCTAAGAGAACCCTAACCCTAACCCTAACACTAAGCCTAACCCTAATATAAACCCTTTCCCTTAATCTATCCCTAACCCTAACCATAACCGTAAATCTAAGAGAACACTAACACTAACCCTAACACTAACCTTAATCCTAACCCTAAACCTAACACTAACCCTAACCCTAACCCTAAATCTAATCCTAAATCTAACCCTAACCCTAACCCTAACCCTAACCCTAACCTTAACCCTAAGAGAACAGTAATCCTAAACCTGACCTAACCATAAAATTAACCCTAACCCTAACCCTAAGCCTAACCCTATCTCTAAGAGAACCCTAACCCTAACCATAAGAGAACCCTAACCGTAACCGTAAACCTAACACTAACCGTTACCCTAACCCTAAACCTAACCCTAACCTTAACCCTAAACCTAAGAGAACACTAACCCTAACCCTAACCCTAACCCTAACCCTAACCCTAAACCTAACCCTAAACCTAACCCTAACCCTAACCCTAACCCTAACAGAACACTAACCCTAACCCTAAACCTAAGAGAACCCTAATCCTAACACAAACCCTAACCCTAACCTTAAACCTAAACCTAAGAGAACACTAACCCTAACCCTAACCCTAACCCTAACACTAACCCTAACCCTAACCCTAACCCTAACCCTAACCCTAACCCTAACCCTAACCCTAACCCTAACCTAATCCTAAACATAACCCTAACCCTAACCCTAAACCCAAGAGAACACTAACCCAAACCCTAACCCTAACCCTAACCCTAACCCTAACCCTAACCCTAACTTGAACCCTAACCCTAACCCTAACCCTAACCCTAAGAGAACCCTAACCCTAACCCTAACCCTAAAACTAACCCTAACCCTAAACCTAAACCTAAGAGATCACTAACCCTAACCCTAACCCTTACCCTAACCCTAACCCTAACCGTAACCCTAATCCTAACACTAACCCTAAACCTAACCCTAACCCTAACCCTAACCCTAACCCTAACCCTTACCCTAAACTAACCCTAACCATAACCCTAACCCTAACCCTAACCCTAAGCCTAAGAGAACACTAACACTAACCATAACCCTAATCCTAACCCTAAACCTAACCCTAACCCTAACCCTATCCCTAACCGTAACCCCAACCCTAAGAGAACACTAAACCTAACCCTAACCCTAAACCTAACCCTAACCCTAACCCTAACCCTAACCCTAACCCTAACCCTAACCCTAACCCTAACCCTAACCTTAACCCTAACCCTAACCCTAACCCTAACCCTAACCCTAACCCTAACCCTAACCCTAACCCTAACCCTAACCCTAACCCTAAGAGAATACTATCCCTAACCCTAACCCTAACCCTAACCCAAACCTTACCCTAACCCTAACCCTAACCCTAAACATAACCCTAACCCTAACCCTAACCCTAACCCTAAGAGAACACTAACCCTAACCCTAACCCAAACCCTAAGAGAACCCTAACCCTAACCCTACCCGTAACCCTAACCCTAACCCTTACCCTAACCCTAAACCTAAACCTAACAGATCACTAACCCTAACCATAACCCTAAACCTAAGAGAACCCTAACCCTATATCCTGGTTTCAGTTAGCACAGAATTAATTTTCTTCCTAGTAGCTGGTGGAATGCTGTGTTTTGGCTTAGAATGAGAAGAGTGCTGATAACACCCCGATGCTTTAATTGTTGCAGAGCAGTGCTTATACTAAGCCAAGGACATCTCAGCCTTTGCTCTGTCCTGCCAACGGGCAGGCTGGGGGGTGCAGTAAGAGCTGGGAGGGGACAGACCCAGGACAGGTGACCCAAACTAGCCAAAGGGGTATTCCATACCATCTGACGTCATGCTAAACAATATATAGGGGTGGCTAGCCGGGGGGAGGGGGCCGGACTGCTCGGGGTTAGGCTGGGCATCGGTCAGCGGGTGGTGAGCAATTGCATTGTGCATCACTTGTTTGTACATACTATTATTACTTTCGTATTATCACCATTGTATCATCATTATTATTATTGTTATTATTATTTTGTTATTTTTTTTTTCCTGTCTTATTAAACTGTCTTTATCTCAACTCACGGGCTTCACTTTCCATTTCTCTCCCCCATCCCAGAGAGGGAGGGGGGAGGGTGAGCGAACGGCTGCGTGGTGTTTAGCTGCCGGTCGGGTTAAACCACGACACCCTAACCCTAACCCTAACCCTAA
>NW_028181382.1:25000-27500 GCF_964211825.1 Aythya ferina | reverse complement strand
ACCCTAACCCTAACCCTTACCCTAAAGTTAACCCTAACCCTAACCCTAACCCTAACCCTAACCCTAACCATAACCCTAACACTAACCCTAACCCTAAGCCTCAGAGAACACTTATCCTTACCCTAACCCCAAACCTAACCCTAACCCTAAGCCTATCCCTAACCCTAACCCTAAGAGAACACTAACCCTAACCCTAACTCTAACCCTAACCTTAACCCTAACCCTAAGAGAACCCTAACCCTAACCCTAACCCTAACCCTAACCCTAACCCTAACCCTAACCCTAACCCTAACCCTAACCCTAACGCTAAGAGAATACTAACCCTAACCCTAACCCTAAACCCAAACCTAACCCTAACCCTAACCCTAAACCTAACCCTAACCCTAACCCTAACCCTAACCCTAAACCTAACCCTAACCCTAAGAGAACACTAACCCTAACCCTAACCCTAACCCTAACCCTAACCCTAAGAGAACCCTAACCCTAACCCTAACCCTAATCCTAACAGTAACCCTAACCGTAATTGAAACCCTTTCCCTAAATCTATCCCTAACCCTAACCCTAACCGTAACTCTAAGAGAACACTAACCCTAAGAGAACAGTAATCCTAAACCAAACCCTAACCCTAACCCTAACCCTAACCCTAACCCTAACCCTAACCCTAACCCTAACCCTAACCCTAACCCTAACCCAAAACCTATGAGAACCCTAACCGTAACCGTAACCCTAACACTAACCCTAACCCTAAACCTAACCCTAACCCTAACCCTAACTCTAACCCTAACCTTAACCCTAACCCTAAGAGACCACTAACCCTAACCCTAACCCTAACCCTAACCCTAACCCTAACCCTAACCCTAACCCTAACAAGAGAACACTAACCCTAACCCTAACCCTAACCCTAACCCTAAACCTAACCCTAAACCAAACCCTAACCCAAACCCTAACCCTAACCCTAACCCTAACCCTAACCCTAAGAGAACACTAAACCTAACCCTATACCTAACCCTAAGAGAACCCTAACCCTAACCCTAAACCTAGAATTAACCCTCACCCTAATTGAAACCCTTTCCCTAAATCTATCCCTAACCCTAACCCTAACCGTAACTCTAAGAGAAAACTAACCCTAACCCTAACACTAACCCTAAAACTAACCCTAAACCTAACCCTAAACCTAACCCTAACCCTAACCCTAATCCTAACTCTAACCCTAACCCTAACCCTAAACCTAACCCTAACCCTAACCCTAACCCTAACCCTAACCCTATAAGAACAGTAATCCTAAACCTAACCCTAACCCTAAAACTAACCCTAATCCTAACCCTAACCCTTTCTCTAAGAGAACCCTAACCCTAACCGTAAGAGAACCCTAACCGTAACCGTAACCCTAACACTAACCCTTACCATAACCCTAACCCTAATCCTAACCTTAACCCTAAACCTAAGAGAACACTAACCCTAATCCTAACACTAACCCTAACCCTAACCCTAACCCTAACCCTAACCCTAACCCTAACCCTAACCCTAACCCTAACCCTAACCCTAACCCTAACCCTAACCCTAACCCTAACCGTAACCCTAACCTAACCCTAACCATAACCCTAACCCTAACCCTAACCCTAAGCCTAAGAGAACACTAACCAAACCCTAACCCTAACCCTAACCCAAACCCTAACTCTTACCCTAACCCTAACCCTAATCCTAAACCTAACCCTAACCCTAACCCTAACCCTAACCCTAACCCTAACCCTAACCCTAACCCTAACCCTAACACTAACCCTAACCCTAACCCTAACCCTAACCCTAACCCTAACCCTAACCCTAACCCTAAGCCTGACCGTAACCTAACCCTAACAATAACCCTAACCCTATACCTAACCCTAAGCCTAAGAGAACACTAACCCTAACCCTAACCCTAACCCTAACCCTAACCCTAACCCTAACCCTAACCCTAAGAGATTACTAAACCTAAATCTAACCCTAACCCTAATCCTAACCCTAACCCTAACTATAAACCTAACCATGACCTTAACCCTAACCCTAACCCTAACCCTAAGAGAACACTAACTCTAACCCTAACCCAAACCCTAAGAGAACCCTAACACTAACCCTACCCCTAACCCTAACCCTAACCCTTACCCTAACCCTAAACCTAAACCTAAGAGATCACTAACCCTAACCCTAACCCTAAGAGAACCCTAACCCTTACCCTAACCCTAACCCTAACCCTAACACTAACCTTAAAACTAACCCTAACGGTAACCCTTTCCCTAAGTCTAACCCTAACCCTAACCCTAACCCTAACTCTAAGAGAACACTACCCCTAACCCTAACCCTAACCCTAACCCTAACCCTAACCCTAACCCTAACAGTAACGCTAACCCTAACACTAACCCTAACCCGAACCCTGACCCTAACCCTAACCCTAACCTAACCCTAACCGTAACCCTAACCCTAACCCTAACACTAAGCCTAAGAGAACACTAACCCTAACCCTAAC
>NW_028181382.1:0-12500 GCF_964211825.1 Aythya ferina | reverse complement strand
TAACCCTAACCCAAACCCTAAGAGAACCCTAACCCTAACCCTAACCCTAACCCTAACCCTTACCCTAACCCTAAGAGAACCCTAACCCTAACCCTAACCCTAACCCTAACCCTAACCCTAACCCTAACCCTAACCCTAAACCTAAACGTAAGAGATCACTAACCCTTACCCTAACCCTAACCCTAACCCTAACCCTAACCCTAACCCTAACCCTAACCCTAACCCTATCCCTAACCGTAACCCTAACCCTAAGAGAACACTAACCCTACCCCTAACCCTAACCCTAACCCTAACCCTAAACCTAACCCTAATCCTAACAGTAACCCTAACACTACCCCTAAGAGAACACTAACTGTAACACTAACCCTAAGAGAACCCTAACCCTAACCCTAACCCTAACCCTAACCCTAACCCTAACCCTAACACTAACCCTAAACCTAACCCTAACCCTAACCCTAACCCTAACCCTAACCCTCACCCTAACCTAACCCTAACCATAACCCTAACCCTAACCCTAAGCCTAAGAGAACACTAACACTAACCATAACTATAATCCTAACACTAAACCTAACCCTAAACCTAACCCTATCCCTAACCGTAACCCTAACCCTAAGAGAACACTAACCCTAACCCTAACCGTAACATGAACCCTAACCCTAACCCTAACCCTATCCCTAACCATAACCCTAACCCTAACCCTAACCCTAACCCTAACCCTAAGAGAATACTAACCCTAACCCTAACCCTAACCCTAAGAGAACACTAACCCTAACCCTAACCCTAAGAGAACACTAACCCTAACCCTATCCCAAACCCTAAGAGAACCCTAACCCTAACCCTACCCCTAACCCTAACCCTAAGAGAACACTAACCCTAACCCTAATCCTAACACTAACCCTAACCCTAAGAGAACCCTAACCCTAACCCTAACCCTAACACTAACCCTAAACCTAACCCTAACCCTAACCCTAACCCTAACCCTAACCCTAACCCTCAACCTAACCTAACCCTAACCATAACCCTAACACTAACCGTAAGCCTAAGAGAACACTAACACTAACCATAACTATAATCCTAACACTAAACCTAAACCTAAACCTAACCCTATCCCTAACCGTAACCCTAACCCTAAGAGAACACTAACCCTAACCCTAACCGTAACCCGAACCCTAACCCTAACACTAACCCTAACCCTAACCATAATCCTAACCCTAACCCTAACCCTAACCCTAACCCTAAGAGAATACTAACCCTAACCCTAACCCTAACCCTAAGAGAACACTAACCCTAACCCTAACCCTAACCCTAAGAGAACACTAACCCTAACCCTATCCCAAACCCTAAAAGAACCCTAACCATAACCCTACCCCTAAAGCTAACCCTAAGAGAACACTAACCCTAACCCTAATCCTAACACTAACCCTAACCCTAAGAGAACCCTAACCCTAACCCTAACGCTAATCCTAAACCTAACCCTAAAAGTAACCCTAACCCTAACCCTAAACCTAACCGAAACTGACCCTAACCCTAATGCTAATCCTAAACCTAACCCTAAAACTAACCCTAACCCTAACCCTAAACCTAACCAAACCTTAACCCTAACCCTAACCCTAACCCTAACCCTAACCCTAACCCTAACCCTAACCCTAACCCTAACCCTAACCCTTACCTAACCCTAACCATAACCCTAACCCTAACCCTAACCCTAACCCTAACCCTAAGCCTAAGAGAACACTAACCTTAACCCTAACCCTAACTCCGAACCTAACGCTAACCCTAAGCCTATCCCTAACCCTAACCCTAACCCTAACCCGAACCCTAACCATAACCCTAACCCTAAGTAACCCTAACCCTAACCCTAACCCTAACCCTAACCCTAACCCTAACCCTAACCCTAACCCTAACCCTAACAAGAGAACACTAACCCTAACCCTAACCCTAACCCTAACCCTAAGAGAACACTAACCCTAACTCTAACCCTAACCCTAACCCTAACCCTACGAGAACACTAACCCTAACCCTAACCCTAACCCTAACCCTAACCCTAACCCTACCCCTAAACCTAACCCTAAGAGAACACTAACCCTAACCCTAATCCTAACACTAACCCTAACCCTAAGAGAACCCTAACCCTAACCCTAAAGCTAATCCTAAACCTAACCCTAAAACTAACCCTAACCCTAACCCTAAACCTAACCAAAACCTAACCCTAACCCTAACGCTAATCCTAAACCTAACCTTAAAACTAACCCCAACCCTAACCCTAAACCTAACCAAACCTTAACCCTAACCCTAACCCTAACCCTAACCCTAACCCTAACCCTAACCCTAACCCTAACCCTTACCTAACCCTAACCATAATCCTAACCCTAACCCTAACCCTAACCCTAACCCTAAACCTAAGAGAACACTAACCCTAACCCTAACCCTAACCCTAACCCTAACCCTAACCCTAACCCTAACCCTAACCCTAACCCTAACCCTAACCCTAACCCAAACCCTAACCCCAAACCTAACGCTAACCCTAAGCCTATCCCTAACCCTAACCCTAACCCTAACCCTAACCCTAACCCTAACCCTAACCCTAACCCTAATCCTAACCATAACCATAACCCTAACCCTAAGAGAACCCTAACCCTAACCCTAACCCTAACCCTAACCCTAAGAGAACACTAACCCTAACTCTAACCCTAACCCTAACCCTAACCCTACGAGAACACTAACCCTAACCCTAACCCTAACCCTAACCCTAACCCTAACCCTACCCCTAAACCTAACCCTAAGAGAACACTAACCCTAACCCTAATCCTAACACTAACCCTAACCCTAAGAGAACCCTAACCCTAACCCTAACGCTAATCCTAAACCTAACCCTAAAACTAACCCTAACCCTAACCCTAAACCTAACCAAAACCTAACCCTAACCCTAACGCTAATCCTAAACCTAACCTTAAAACTAACCCCAACCCTAACCCTAAACCTAACCAAACCTTAACCCTAACCCTAACCCTAACCCTAACCCTAACCCTAACCCTAACCCTAACCCTAACCCTTACCTAACCCTAACCATAATCCTAACCCTAACCCTAACCCTAACCCTAACCCTAAACCTAAGAGAACACTAACCCTAACCCTAACCCTAACCCTAACCCTAACCCTAACCCTAACCCTAACCCTAACCCTAACCCAAACCCTAACCCCAAACCTAACGCTAACCCTAAGCCTATCCCTAACCCTAACCCTAACCCTAACCCTAACCCTAACCCTAACCCTAACCCTAACCCTAACCCTAACCCTAACCCTAACCATAACCATAACCCTAACCCTAAGAGAACCCTAACCCTAACCCTAACCCTAACCCTAACCCTAACCCTAACCCTAACCCTAACCCTAACCCTAACCCTAACAAGAGAACACTAACCCTAACCCTAACCCTAAACCTAACCCTAACCCTAACCCTATCCCTAACCGTAACCCTAACCCTAAGAGAACACTAACCCTAACCCTAACCCTAACCCTAACCCTAACCCTAACCCTAACCCTAACCCTAACCCTAAGCCTAACCCTAACCCTAACCCTAACCCTAACCCTAACCCTAACCCTAACCCTAACCCTAACCCTAACCCTAACCCTAAACAAACCCTAACAATAACCCTAACCGTAACCCTAACCCTACCCCTAAGCCTAAGAGAACACTAACCCTAACCCTAACCCTAAACCTAACCCTAACCCTAACCCTAACCCTAACCCTAACCGTAACCCTAACCCTAAGAGAACACTAACCCTAACCCTAACCCGAACCCTAAACCCTAACCGTAACCCTAACCCTAACCCTAACCCTAACCCTAACCCTAACCCTAACCCTAACCCTAACCCATAGAGAACACTAACCCTAACCCTAACCCTAACCCAAACCCTAAGAGAACCCTAACCCTAACCCTACCCCTAACCCTAACCCTAACCGTAACCCTAACCCTAACACTAACCCTAACCCTAAGAGATCACTAATCCTAACCCTAACCCTAACCCTAAGAGAAAAACCCAACGGAGACCCCAAAAAACATCAAAAACACCCCAAACAAGAACGGCATCACCCCCAAAACTGGAAGAAAATCCCCCAAAACCATAGATCCACCCCAAAACCACCCTAAACCTACCTGATGTTCTCCAAAAACCACAATCCACACCTATTTAACATAATGACAAACAAGAACCCAACAAAACCTAATGGAGACACCAAAACACGTCAAAAACACCCCAAACAAGAAAAGGATCACCACCAAAACTGGAAGAAAATCCCCCAAAACCATAGATCCACCCCAAAACCACCCTAAACCTACCTGATGTTCTCCAAAACCCACAATTTACCCTTTTCCACCATGATGACCAACGAGAACCAAACAAAACCCAACGGAGACCCCAAAACACTTCAAATACACCCCAAAAAAGAACAGGATCACGCCAAAAAATAGAAGAAAACCCCAAATACCATAGATCCACCCCAAAGACACCCTAAACCTACCTGATGTTCTCCTAATCCCAAAGCACACTCCAAACCACCATAAAACACATTAGGAATTCACCGAAACGCAACGGAAACCCCAAAACACTTCAAAATTACCCGAAGAAAGGAGAGGATCACTCCCCCAAAAAGAAGAAAACACCAAATACCATGAATCCACGCGAAAACTCCCCCTAAACCTACCTGAAGTTCTCCAAAACCCACAATTTACACTTTTACAACACGATGACCAACGAGAACCCAACAAAACCAAACAGAGACCACAAAAACCTTAAAAAATACCCCAAACAAGAATGGCATCACCACCAAAACTGGAAGAAAACCCCCAAAACCATAGATCCACCCCAAAGACACCCTAAACCTACCTGATGTTCTCCAATAACCACAATTTACCCTTTTCCAACACGATGACCAACGAGAACCCAACAGAACCCAACAGAGACCCCAAAAAACGTCAAAAACACCCCAAACAAGAACGGCATCACCACCAAAACTGGAAGAAAATCCGCCAAAACCATAGATCCACTCCAAAACCACCCTAATCCTACCTGATGTTCTCCAAAACCCACAATCCACTCCTATTTAACATAATGACAAACAAGAACCCAACAAAACCTAATGGAGACCCAAAAACACGTAAAAAACACCCCAAAAAATATCGGCATCACCCCCAAAACTGGAAGAAAATCCGCCGAAACCATAGATCCACCCCAAAACCACCCTAAACCTACCTGATCTTCTCCAAAACCCACAATTTACCCTTTTCCACCATGATAACCAACGAGAACCCCACAAAACCCAACGGAGACCCCAAAAAACGTCAAAAACACCCCAAACAAGAACGGCATCACCCCCAAAACTGGAAGAAAATCCCCCAAAACCATAGATCCACCCCAAAGACACCCTAAACCTACCTGATGTTCTCCAAAACCCACAATTTACCCTTTTCCAACACGATGACCAACGAGAACCCAACAGAACCCAACAGAGACCCCAAAAAACGTCAAAAACACCCCAAACAAGAACGGCATCACCACCAAAACTGGAAGAAAATCCCCCAAAACCATAGATCCACCCCAAAGACACCCTAAACCTACCTGATCTTCTCCAAAAACCACAATTTACACTTTTCCAACACGATGACCAACGAGAACCCAACAGAACCCAACAGAGACCCCAAAAAACGTCAAAAACACCCCAAACAAGAACGGCATCACCACCAAAACTGGAAGAAAATCCCCCAAAACCATAGATCCACCCCAAAACCACCCTAAAACTACCTGATGTTCTCCAAAACCCACAATCCACACCTATTTAACATAATGACAAACAAGAACCCAACAAAACCTAATGGAGACCCCAAAACACATAAAAAACACCCCAAAAAATATTTGCATCACCACCAAAACTGGAAGAAAATCCCCCAAAACCATAGATCCACCCGAAAACCACCCTAAACCTACCTGATGTTCTCCAAAAACCACAATTTACCCTTTTCCACCATGATAACCAACGAGAACCCAACAAAACCCAACGGAGACCCCAAAAAACGTCAAAAACACCCCAAACAAGAACGGCATCACCCCCAAAACTGGAAGAAAATCCCCCAAAACCATAGATCCACCCCAAAGACACCCTAAACCTACCTGATGTTCTCCAAAAACCACAATTTACACTTTTCCAACACGATGACCAACGAGAACCCAACAGAACCCAACAGAGACCCCAAAAAACGTCAAAAACACCCCAAACAAGAACGGCATCACCCCCAAAACTGGAAGAAAATCCCCCAAAACCATAGATCCACCCCAAAACCACCCTAAAACTACCTGATGTTCTCCAAAACCCACAATCCACTCCTATTTAATATAATGACCAACAAGAACCCAACAAAACCTAATGGAGACCCCAAAACACGTAAAAAACACCCCAAAAAATATCGGCATCACCCCCAAAACTGGAAGAAAATCCGCCAAAACCATAGATCCACCCCAAAACCACCCTAAACCTACCTGATCTTCTCCAAAACCCACAATTTACCCTTTTCCACCATGATAACCAACGAGAACCCAACAGAACCCAACAGAGACCCCAAAAAACGTCAAAAACACCCCAAACAAGAACGGCATCACCACCAAAACTGGAAGAAAATCCCCCAAAACCATAGATCCACCCCAAAACCACCCTAAACCTACTTGATGTTCTCCAAAAACCACAATTTACCCTTTTCCAACACGATGACCAACGAGAACCCAACAGAACCCAACAGAGACCCCAAAAAACGTCAAAAACACCCCAAACAAGAACGGCATCACCCCCAAAACTGGAAGAAAATCCCCCAAAACCATAGATCCACCCCAAAACCACCCTAAACCTACCTGATGTTCTCCAAAACCCACAATCCACACCTATTTAACATAATGACAAACAAGAACCCAACAAAACCTAATGGAGACACCAAAACACGTCAAAAACACCACAAACAAGAAAAGGATCACCACCAAAACTGGAAGAAAATACACCAAAACCATAGATCCACCCCAAAACCACCCTAAACCTACCTGATGTTCTCCAAAAACCACAATTTACCCTTTTCCACCATGATGACCAACGAGAACCCAACAAAACCCAACGGAGACCCCAAAACACTTCAAATACACCCCAAAAAAGAACAGGATCACGCCAAAAAATAGAAGAAAACCCCAAATACCATAGATCCACCCCAAAGACACCCTAAACCTACCTGATGTTCTCCTAATCCCAAAGCACACTCCAAACCACCATAAAACACATTAGGAATTCAACGAAACGCAACGGAAACCCCAAAACACTTCAAAATTACCCGAAGAAAGGAGAGGATCACTCCCCCAAAAAGAAGAAAACCCCAAATACCAAGAATCCACGCGAAAACTCCCCCTAAACCTACCTGAAGTTCTCCAAAACCCACAATTTACACTTTTACAACACGATGACCAACGAGAACCCAACAAAACCAAACAGAGACCACAAAAACCTTAAAAAATACCCCAAACAAGAATGGCATCACCCCCAAAACTGGAAGAAAACCCCCAAAACCATAGATCCACCCCAAAGACACCCTAAACCTACCTGATGTTCTCCAAAAACCACAATTTACACTTTTACAACACGATGACTACGAGAACCCAACAGAACCCAACAGAGACCCCAAAAAACGTCAAAAACACCCCAAACAAGAACGGCATCACCACCAAAACTGGAAGAAAATCCGCCAAAACCATAGATCCACCCCAAAACCACCCTAAAACTACCTGATGTTCTCCAAAACCCACAATCCACTCCTATTTAACATAATGACAAACAAGAACCCAATAAAACCTAATGGAGACCACAAAACTTGTAAAAAACACCACAAAAAATATCGGCATCACCACCAAAACTGGAAGAAAATCCCCCAAAACCATAGATCCACCCCAAAACCACCCTAAACCTACCTGATGTTCTCCAAAACCCACAATTTACACTTTTCCACCATCATAACCAACGAGAACCCAACAAAACCCAACGGAGACCCCAAAAAACGTCAAAAACACCCCAAACAAGAACGGCATCACCCCCAAAACTGGAAGAAAATCCCCCAAAACCATAGATCCACCCCAAAGACACCCTAAACCTACCTGATGTTCTCCAAAAACCACAATTTACCCTTTTCCAACACGATGACCAACGAGAACCCAACAGAACCCAACAGAGACCCCAAAAAACGTCAAAAACACCCCAAACAAGAACGGCATCACCCCCAAAATTGGAAGAAAATCCCCCAAAACCATAGATCCACCCCAAAGACACCCTAAACCTACCTGATGTTCTCCAAAAACCACAATTTACCCTTTTCCACCATGATGACCAACGAGAACCCAACAGAACCCAACAGAGACCCCAAAAAACGTCAAAAACACCCCAAACAAGAACGGCATCACCACCAAAACTGGAAGAAAATCCCCCAAAACCATAGATCCACCCCAAAACCACCCTAAAACTACCTGATGTTCTCCAAAACCCACAATCCACACCTATTTAACATAATGACCAACAAGAACCCAACAAAACCTAATGGAGACCCCAAAACACGTAAAAAACACCCCAAAAAATATCGGCATCACCCCCAAAACTGGAAGAAAATACGCCAAAACCATAGATCCACCCCAAAACCACCCTAAACCTACCTGATCTTCTCCAAAACCCACAATTTACCCTTTTCCACCATGATAACCAACGAGAACCCAACAAAACCCAACGGAGACCCCAAAAAACGTCAAAAACACCCCAAACAAGAACGGCATCACCACCAAAACTGGAAGAAAAACCCCAAAACCATAGATCCACCCCAAAACCACCCTAAACCTACCTGATGTTCTCCAAAACCCACAATCCACACCTATTTAACATAATGACAAACAAGAACCCAACAAAACCTAATGGAGACACCAAAACACGTCAAAAACACCCCAAACAAGAAAAGGATCACCACCAAAACTGGAAGAAAATACACCAAAACGATAGATCCACCCCAAAACCACCCTAAACCTACCTGATGTTCTCCAAAACCCACAATTTACCCTTTTCCACCATGATGACCAACGAGAACCAAACAAAACCCAACGGAGACCCCAAAACACTTCAAATACACCCCAAAAAAGAACAGGATCACGCCAAAAAATAGAAGAAAACCCCAAATACCATAGATCCACCCCAAAGACACCCTAAACCTACCTGATGTTCTCCTAATCCCAAAGCACACTCCAAACCACCATAAAACACATTAGGAATTCAACGAAACGCAACGGAAACCCCAAAACACTTCAAAATCACCCGAAGAAAGGAGAGGATCACTCCCCCAAAAAGAAGAAAACCCCAAATACCATGAATCCACGCGAAAACTCCCCCTAAACCTACCTGAAGTTCTCCAAAACCCACAATTTACCCTTTTACAACACGATGACCAACGAGAACCCAACAAAACCAAACAGAGACCACAAAAACCTTAAAAAATACCCCAAACAAGAATGGCATCACCCCCAAAACTGGAAGAAAACCCCCAAAACCATAGATCCACCCCAAAACCACCCTAAAACTACCTGATGTTCTCCAAAACCCACAATTTACACTTTTCCACCATGATAACCAACGAGAACCCAACAAAACCCAACGGAGACCCCAAAAAACGTCAAAAACACCCCAAACAAGAACGGCATCACCCCCAAAACTGGAAGAAAATCCCCCAAAACCATAGATCCACCCCAAAGACACCCTAAACCTACCTGATGTTCTCCAAAAAACACAATTTACCCTTTTCCAACACGATGACAAACGAGAACCCAACAGAACCCAACAGAGACCCCAAAAAACGTCAAAAACACCCCAAACAAGAACGGCATCACCACCAAAACTGGAAGAAAATCCCCCAAAACCATAGATCCACCCCAAAGACACCCTAAACCTACCTGATGTTCTCCAAAAACCACAATTTACCCTTTTCCAACACGATGACCAACGAGAACCCAACAAAACCCAACAGAGACCCCAAAAAACGTCAAAAACACCCAAACAAGAACGGCATCACCACCAAAACTGGAAGAAAATCCCCCAAAACCATAGATCCACCCCAAAACCACCCTAAAACTACCTGATGTTCTCCAAAACCCACAATCCACTCCTATTTAACATAATGACAAACAAGAACCCAACAAACCCTAATGCAGACCCCAAAACACGTAAAAAACACCCCAAAAAATATCGGCATCACCCCCAAAACTGGAAGAAAATCCCCCAAAACCATAGATCCACCCCAAAACCACCCTAAACCTACCTGATGTTCTCCAAAACCCACAATTTACCCTTTTCCACCATGATGACCAACGAGAACCAAACAAAACCCAACGGAGACCCCAAAACACTTCAAATACACCCCAAAAAAGAACAGGATCACGCCAAAAAAATAGAAGAAAACCCCAAATACCATAGATCCACCCCAAAGACACCCTAAACCTACCTGATGTTCTCCTAATCCCAAAGCACACTTCCAACCACCATAAAACACATTAGGAATTCAACGAAACGCAACGGAAACCCCAAAACACTTCAAAATCACCCGAAGAAAGGAGAGGATCACTCCCCCAAAAAGAAGAAAACCCCAAATACCATGAATCCACGCGAAAACTCCCCCTAAACCTACCTGAAGTTCTCCAAAACCCACAATTTACCCTTTTCCACCATGATGACCAACGAGAACCCAAAAAACCCAACGGAGACCCCAAAAAACGTCAAAAACACCCCAAACAAGAACGGCATCACCACCAAAACTGGAAGAAAATCCCCCAAAACCATAGATCCACCCCAAAGACACCCTAAACCTACCTGATGTTCTCCAAAAAACACAATTTACCCTTTTCCAACACGATGACAAACGAGAACCCAACAGAACCCAACAGAGACCCCAA
This sequence comes from Aythya ferina, assembly GCF_964211825.1. NCBI lineage: Eukaryota > Metazoa > Chordata > Aves > Anseriformes > Anatidae > Aythya > Aythya ferina. The sequence continues at coordinate 1,499 of NW_028181382.1, read as the reverse complement.
AAAACGTCAAAAACACCCCAAACAAGAACGGCATCACCCCCAAAACTGGAAGAAAATCCCCCAAAACCATAGATCCACCCCAAAGACACCCTAAACCTACCTGATGTTCTCCAAAAACCACAATTTACCCTTTTCCAACACGATGACCAACGAGAACCCAACAAAACCCAACAGAGACCCCAAAAAACGTCAAAAACACCCCAAACAAGAACGGCATCACCACCAAAACTGGAAGAAAATCCCCCAAAACCATAGATCCACCCCAAAACCACCCTAAAACTACCTGATGTTCTCCAAAACCCACAATCCACTCCTATTTAACATAATGACAAACAAGAACCCAACAAACCCTAATGCAGACCCCAAAACACGTAAAAAACACCCCACAAAATATCGGCATCACCCCCAAAACTGGAAGAAAATCCCCCAAAACCATAGATCCACCCCAAAACCACCCTAAACCTACCTGATCTTCTCCAAAACCCACAATCCACACCTATTTAACATAATGACAAACAAGAACCCAACAAAACCTAATGGAGACACCAAAACACGTCAAAAACACCCCAAACAAGAAAAGGATCACCACCAAAACTGGAAGAAAATACACCAAAACCATAGATCCACCCCAAAACCACCCTAAACCTACCTGATGTTCTCCAAAACCCACAATTTACCCTTTTCCACCATGATGACCAACGAGAACCAAACAAAACCCAACGGAGACCCCAAAACACTTCAAATACACCCCAAAAAAGAACAGGATCACGCCAAAAAAATAAAAGAAAACCCCAAATACCATAGATCCACCCCAAAGACACCCTAAACCTACCTGATGTTCTCCTAATCCCAAAGCACACTCCCAACCACCATAAAACACATTAGGAATTCAACGAAACGCAACGGAAACCCCAAAACACTTCAAAATCACCCGAAGAAAGGAGAGGATCACTCCCCCAAAAAGAAGAAAACCCCAAATACCATGAATCCACGCGAAAACTCCCCCTAAACCTACCTGAAGTTCTCTAAAACCCACAATTTACACTTTTACAACACGATGACCAACGAGAACCCAACAAAACCAAACAGAGACCACAAAAACCTTAAAAATACCCCAAACAAGAATGGCATCACCCCCAAAACTGGAAGAAAACCCCCAAAACCATAGATCCACCCCAAAGACACCCTAAACCTACCTGATGTTCTCCAAAAACCACAATTTACCCTTTTCCAACACGATGACCAACGAGAACCCAACAGAACCCAACAGAGACCCCAAAAAACGTCAAAAACACCCCAAACAAGAACGGCATCACCACCAAAACTGGAAGAAAATCCCCCAAAACCATAGATCCACCCCAAAACCACCCTAAACCTACCTGATGTTCTCCAAAACCCACAATCCACACCTATTTAACATAATGACAAACAAGAACCCAACAAAACCTAATGGAGACACCAAAACACGTCAAAAACACCCCAAACAAGAAAAGGATCAC
>NW_028181383.1:252500-316301 GCF_964211825.1 Aythya ferina | reverse complement strand
GGTTTTTGGAGAAGATCAGTAGGTTTAGGGTGGTTATGGGGTGGATCTATGGTTTTGGGGGATTTTCTTCCAGTTTTGGTGGTGATGCCGTTCTTTTTTGGGGTGTTTTTGACGTTTTTTGGGGTCTCCGTTGGGTTTTGTTTGGTTCTCGTAGGTTATCATGGTGGAAAAGTGTAAATTGTGGGTTTTGGAGAAGATCAGGTAGGTTTAGGGTGGTTTTGGGGTGGATCTATGGTTTTGGTGTATTTTCTTCCAGTTTTGGGGATGATCCTTTTCTTGTTTGGGTGTTTTTGACGTGTTTTGGGTCTCCATTTGGTTTAGTTGGGGTTCTTGTTTGTCATTATGTTAAATAGGATTGGATTGTGGGTTTTGGAGAAGATCAGGTAGGTTTAGGGTGGTTTTGGGGTGGATCTATGGTTTTGGGGGATTTTCTTCCAGTTTTGGTGGTGATCCTTTTCTTGTTTGGGGTGTTTCTGACGTGTTTTGGGGTCTCCATTTGGTTTAGTTGGGTTCTTGTTTGTCATTATGTTAAATAGGAGTGGATTGTGGGTTTTGGAGAACATCAGGTAGGTTTAGGGTGGTTTTGGGGTGGATCTATGGTTTTGGGGGATTTTCTTCCAGTTTTGGTGGTGATCCTTTTCTTGTTTGGGGTGTTTTTGACGTGTTTTGGTGTCTCCATTATGTTTTGTTGGGTTCTTGTTTGTCATTATGTTAAATAGGAGTGGATTGTGGGTTTTGGAGAAGATCAGGTAGGTTTAGGGTGGTTTTGGGGTGCATCTATGGTATTTGGGGTTTTCTTCTATTTTTTGGCGTGATCCTGTTCTTTTTTGGGATGTATTTGAAGTGTTTGGGGTCTCCGTGGGGTTTTGTTTGGTTCTCGTTGGTCATCGTGTTGGAAAAGGGTAAATTGTGGTTTTTGGAGAACATCAGGTAGGTTTAGGGTGGTTTTGGGGTGGATCTATGGTTTTGGCGGATTTTCTTCCAGCTTTGGGGGTGATCCTTTTCTTGTTTGGGGTGTTTTTGACGTTTTTTGGGGTCTCCGTTGGGTTTTGTTGGGTTCTCATAGGTTATCATGTGGAAAAGGGTAAATTGTGGTTTTTGGAGAACATCAGGTAGGTTTAGGGTGGTTTTGGGGTGGATCTATGGTTTTGGCGGATTTTCTTCCAGTTTGGGGGTGATGCCATTCTTGTTTGGGGTGTTTTTTAAGGTTTTTGGGGTCTCTGTTGGGTTTTGTTGGGTTCTCGTTGGTCATCATGTTGGAAAAGGGTAAATTGTGGGTTTTGGAGAACATCAGGTAGGTTTAGGGTGGTTTTGTCGTGGATATATTGTATTCAGTTTTTTTTTTTTTTTTTTTTTTGGGGGGGGGGGGGATGATCCTGGACTTTTTGTGTTGTTTTTGACGTGTTTTGGGTCTCCGTTGGGTTTCATTGGGTTTTCCATGGTCATCGTGTTGTAAAAGGGTAAATTGTGGGTTTTTGGAGAACTTCAGGTAGGTTTAGGGGGAGTTTTCGCGTGGATTCATGGTATTTGGGGTTTTCTTCTTTTTGGGGGAGTGATCCTCTCCTTTCTTCGGGTGATTTTGAAGTGTTTTGGGGTTTCCGTTGCGTTTCGTTGAATTCCTAATGTGTTTTATGGGTGGTTGGGAGTGTGCTTTGGGATTAGGAGAACATCAGGTAGGTTTTAGGGTGTCTTTGGGGTGGATCTATGGTATTTGGGGTTTTCTTCTATTTTTTGGCGTGATCCTGTTCTTTTTTGGGGTGTATTTGAAGTGTTTTGGGGTCTCCGTTGGGTTTTGTTTGGTTCTCGTTGGTCATCGTGTTGGAAAAGGGTAAATTGTGGTTTCTGGAGAACATCAGGTAGGTTTAGGGTGGTTTTGGGGTGGATCTATGGTTTTGGCGGATTTTCTTCCAGTTTTGGTGATGATCCTTTTCTTGTTTGGGTGTTTTTGACGTTTTTTGGGGTCTCCGTTGGGTTTTGTTGGGTTCTCGTAGGTTATCATGGTGGAAAAGTGTAAATTGTGGTTTTTGGAGAAGATCAGGTAGGTTTAGGGTGGTTTTGGGGTGGATCTATGGTTTTGGGGGATTTTCTTCCAGTTTTGGGGGTGATGCCATTCTTGTTTGGGGTATTTTTTAAGGTTTTTGGGGTCTCTGTTTGGTTTTGTTGGGTTCTCGATGGTCATCATGGTGGAAAAGTGTAAACTGTGGGTTTTGGAGAACATCAGGTAGGTTTAGGGTGGTTTTGGGGTGGATCTATGGTTTTGGGGGATTTTCTTCCAGTTTTGGGGGTGATGCCGTTCTTGTTTGGGGTGTTTTTGACGGTTTTGGCGGTCTCTGTTGGGTTCTGTTGGGTTCTCCTTGGTCATCGTGTTGAAAAAGGGTAATTGTGGTTTTTGGAGAACATCAGGTAGGTTTAGGGTGGTTTTGGGGTGGATCTATGGTTTTGGTGTATTTTCTTCCAGTTTTGGTGGTGATCCTTTCTTGTTTGGGGTGTTTCTGACGTGTTTTGGGGTCTCCATTTGGTTTAGTTGGGTTCTTGTTTGTCATTATGTTAAATAGGAGTGGATTGTGGGTTTTGGAGAAGATCAGGTAGGTTTAGGGTGGTTTTTGGGGTGGATCTATGGTTTTGGGGGATTTTCTTCCAGTTTTGGTGGTGATCCTTTTCTTGTTTGGGGTGTTTTTTGACGTGTTTTGGTGTCTCCATTAGGTTTTGTTGGGTTCTTGTTTGTCATTATGTTAAATAGGTGTGGATTGTGGGTTTTGGAGAAGATCAGGTAGGTTTAGTGTGGTTTTGGGGTGCATCTATGGTTTTGGGTGATTTTCTTCCAGTTTTGGGGGTGATGCCGTTCTTGTTTGGGGTGTTTTTGACGTTTTTTGGGGTCTCCGTTGGGTTTTGTTTGGTTCTCGTAGGTTATCATGGTGGAAAAGGGTAAATGTGGGTTTTGGAGAACATCATGTAGGTTTAGGGTGGTTTTGGGGTGGATCTATGGTTTTGGGGGATTTTCTTCCAGTTTTGGGGGTGATGCCATTCTTGTTTGGGGTGTTTTTTAAGGTTTTTGGGGTCTCTGTTGGGTTTTTGTTGTGTTCTCATTGGTCATCATGGTGGAAAAGGGTAAATTGTGGGTTTTGTAGAACATCAGGTAGGTTTAGGGTGGTTTTGGGGTGGATATATGGTACTCAGTTTTTTGTTTTTTTTTTTTTTTTTTTGGGGGGGGGGGATGATCCTGGACTTTTTGTGTTGTTTTTGACTTGTTTTGGGGGTCTCCGTTGGGTTTCATTGTGTTTTCCATGGTCATCGTGTTGTAAAAGGGTAAATTGTGGGTTTTGGAGAACTTCAGGTAGGTTTAGGGGGAGGTTTTCGCGTGGATTCATGGTATTTGGGGTTTTCTTCTTTTTGGGGGAGTGATCCTCTCCTTTCTTCGGGTGATTTTGAAGTGTTTTGGGGTTTCCGTTGCGTTTCGTTGAATTCCTAATGTGTTTTATGGTGGTTGGGAGTGTGCTTTGGGGATTAGGAGAACATCAGGTAGGTTTAGGGTGTCTTTGGGGTGGATCTATGGTATTTGGGGTTTTCTTCTATTTTTTGGCGTGATCCTGTTCTTTTTTGGGATGTATTTGAAGTGTTTTGGGGTCTCCGTTGGGTTTTGTTTGGTTCTCGTTGGTCATCGTGTTGGAAAAGGGTAAATTGTGGTTTCTGGAGAACATCAGGTAGGTTTAGGGTGGTTTTGGGGTGGGATCTATGGTTTTGGGGGATTTTCTTCCAGTTTTGGTGGTGATCCTTTTCTTGTTTGGGGTGTTTTTGACGTTTTTTTGGGGTCTCCGTTGGGTTTTGTTGGGTTCTCGTAGGTTATCATGGTGGAAAAGGGTAAATTGTGGTTTTTGGAGAAGATCAGGTAGGTTTAGGGTGGTTTTGGGGTGGATCTATGGTTTTGGGGGATTTTCTTCCAGTTTTGGGGGTGATGCCATTCTTGTTTGGGGTATTTTTTATGGTTTTTGGGGTCTCTGTTTGGTTTTGTTGGGTTCTCGTTGGTTATCATGGTGGAAAAGGGTAAATTGTGGGTTTTGGAGAACATCAGGTAGGTTTAGGGTGGTTTTGGGGTGGATCTATGGTTTTGGGGGATTTTCTTCCAGTTTTGGGGGTGATGCCATTCTTGTTTGGGGTGTTTTTGACGTTTTTTGGGGTCTCCGTTGGGTTTTGTTGTGTTCTCATTGGTCATCATGGTGGAAAAGGGTAAATTGTGGGTTTTGTAGAACATCAGGTAGGTTTAGGGTGTTTTGGGGTGGATATATGGTACTCAGTTTTTTGTTTTTTTTTTTTTTTTTGGGGGGGGGGGGATGATCCTGGACTTTTGTGTTGTTTTTGACGTGTTTTGGGGTCTCCGTTGGGGTTTCATTGGGTTTCCATGGTCATCGTGTGGTAAAAGGGTAAATTGTGGGTTTTGGAGAACTTCAGGTAGGTTTTAGGGGGAGTTTTCGCGTGGATTCATGGTATTTGGGGTTTTCTTCTTTTTGGGGGAGTGATCCTCTCCCTTTCTTTCGGGTGATTTTGAAGTGTTTTGGGGTTTCCGTTGGGTTTTGTTTGGTTCTCGTTGGTCATCATGTTGGAAAAGGGTAAATTGTGGGTTTGGAGAACATCAGGTAGGTTTAGGGTGGTTTTGGGGTGGATCTATGGTTTGGGGGATTTTCTTCCAGTTTTGGTGGTGATCCTTTTCTTGTTTGGGGTGTTTTTGACGTGTTTTGGTGTCTCCATTAGGTTTTGTTGGGTTCTTGTTTGTCATTATGTTAAATAGGTGTGGATTGTGGGTTTTGGAGAAGATCAGGTAGGTTTAGGGTGGTTTTGGGGTGCATCTATGGTTTTGGGTGATTTTCTTCCAGTTTTGGGGGTGATGCCGTTCTTGTTTGGGGTGTTTTTGACGTTTTTTGGGGTCTCCGTTGGGTTTTGTTTGGTTCTCGTAGGTTATCATGGTGGAAAAGGGTAAATTGTGGGTTTTGGAGATCAGGTAGGTTTAGGGTGGTTTTGGGGTGGATCTATGGTTTTGGGGGATTTTCTTCCAGTTTTGGGGGGTGATGCCATTCTTGTTTGGGGTGTTTTTTAAGGTTTTTGGGGTCTCTGTTGGGTTTTGTTGTGTGGTGGAAAAGGGTAAATTGTGGGTTTTGTAGAACATCAGGTAGGTTTAGGGTGGTTTTGGGGTGGATATATGGTACTCAGTTTTTTGTTTTTGTTTTTTTTTTTTGGGGGGGGGGGGATGATCCTGGACTTTTTGTGTTGTTTTTGACTTGTTTTGGGGTCTCCGTTGGGTTTCATTGGGTTTTCCATGGTCATCGTGTTGTAAAAGGGTAAATTGTGGGTTTTGGAGAACTTCAGGTAGGTTTAGGGGGAGTTTTCGCGTGGATTCATGGTATTTGGGGTTTTCTTCTTTTTGGGGTTGTGATCCTCTCCTTTCTTCGGGTGATTTTGAAGTGTTTTGGGGTTTCCGTTGCGTTTCGTTGAATTCCTAATGTGTTTTATGGTGGTTGGGAGTGTGCTTTGGGATTAGGAGAACATCAGGTAGGTTTAGGGTGTCTTTGGGGTGGATCTATGGTATTTGGGGTTTTCTTCTATTTTTTGGCGTGATCCTGTTCTTTTTTGGGATGTATTTGAAGTGTTTTGGGGTCTCCGTTGGGTTTTGTTTGGTTCTCGTTGGTCATCGTGTTGGAAAAGGGTAAATTGTGGTTTTTGGAGAACATCAGGTAGGTTTAGGGTGGTTTTGGGGTGGATCTATGGTTTTGGCGGATTTTCTTCCAGTTTTGGTGGTGATCCTTTTCTTGTTTGGGGTGTTTTTGACGTTTTTTGGGGTCTCCGTTGGGTTTTGTTGGGTTCTCGTAGGTTATCATGGTGGAAAAGGGTAAATTGTGGTTTTTGGAGAACATCAGGTAGGTTTAGGGTGGTTTTGGGGTGGATCTATGGTTTTGGGGGATTTTCTTCCAGTTTTGGGGGTGATGCCATTCTTGTTTGGGGTGTTTTTTAAGGTTTTTGGGGTCTCTGTTTGGTTTTGTTGGGTTCTCGTTGGTCATCATGTTGGAAAAGTGTAAATTGTGGGTTTTGGAGAACATCAGGTAGGTTTAGGGTGGTTTTGTCGTGGATATATTGTATTCAGTTTTTTTTTTTTTTTTTTTTTTGGGGGGGGGGGGGGATGATCCTGGACATTTGTGTTGTTTTTGACGTGTTTTGGCGTCTCCGTTGGGTTTCATTGGGTTTTCCATGGTCATCGTGTTGTAAAAGGGTAAATTGTGGGTTTTGGAGAACTTCAGGTAGGTTTAGGGGGAGTTTTCGCGTGGATTCATGGTATTTGGGGTTTTCTTCTTTTTGGGGGAGTGATCCTCTCCTTTCTTCGGGTGATTTTGAAGTGTTTTGGGGTTTCCGTTGCGTTTCGTTGAATTCCTAATGTGTTTTATGGTGGTTGGGAGTGTGCTTTGGGATTAGGAGAACATCAGGTAGGTTTAGGGTGTCTTTGGGGTGGATCTATGGTATTTGGGGTTTTCTTCTATTTTTTGGCGTGATCCTGTTCTTTTTTGGGGTGTATTTAAGTGTTTTGGGGTCTCCGTTGGGTTTTGTTTGGTTCTCGTTGGTCATCATGGTGGAAAAGGGTAAATTGTGGGTTTTGGAGAAGATCAGGTAGGTTTAGGGTGGTTTTGGGGTGGATCTATGGTTTTGGTGTATTTTCTTCCAGTTTTGGTGGTGATCCTTTTCTTGTTTGGGGTGTTTCTGACGTGTTTTGGGGTCTCCATTTGGTTTAGTTGGGTTCTTGTTTGTCATTATGTTAAATAGGAGTGGATTGTGGGTTTTGGAGAAGATCAGGTAGGTTTAGGGTGGTTTTGGGGTGGATCTATGGTTTTGGGGGATTTTCTTCCAGTTTTGGGGGTGATGCCATTCTTGTTTGGGGTATTTTTTAAGGTTTTTGGGGTCTCTGTTTGGTTTTGTTGGGTTCTCGTTGGTCATCATGGTGGAAAAGTGTAAATTGTGGGTTTTGGAGAACATCAGGTAGGTTTAGGGTGGTTTTGGGGTGGATCTATGGTTTTGGGGGATTTTCTTCCAGTTTTGGGGGTGATGCCGTTCTTGTTTGGGGTGTTTTTGACGTTTTTTGGGGTCTCCGTTGGGTTTTGTTTGGTTCTCGTAGGTTATCATGGTGGAAAAGGGTAAATTGTGGTTTTTGGAGAACATCATGTAGGTTTAGGGTGGTTTTGGGGTGGATCTATGGTTTTGGGGGATTTTCTTCCAGTTTTGGGGGTGATGCCATTCTTGTTTGGGGTGTTTTTTAAGGTTTTTGGGGTCTCTGTTGGGTTTTGTTGTGTTCTCATTGGTCATCATGGTGGAAAAGGGTAAATTGTGGGTTTTGTAGAGCATCAGGTAGGTTTAGGGTGGTTTTGGGGTGGATATATGGTACTCAGTTTTTTTTTTTTTTTTTTTTTTTGGGGGGGGGGGGGATGATCCTGGACTTTTTGTGTTGTTTTTGACGTGTTTTGGGGTCTCCGTTGGGTTTCATTGGGTTTTCCATGGTCATCGTGTTGTAAAAGGGTAAATTGTGGGTTTTGGAGAACTTCAGGTAGGTTTAGGGGGAGTTTTCGCGTGGATTCATGGTATTTGGGGTTTTCTTCTTTTTGGGGGAGTGATCCTCTCCTTTCTTCGGGTGATTTTGAAGTGTTTTGGGGTTTCCGTTGCGTTTCGTTGAATTCCTAATGTGTTTTATGGTGGTTGGGAGTGTGCTTTGGGATTAGGAGAACATCAGGTAGGTTTAGGGTGTCTTTGAGGTGGATCTATGGTATTTGGGGTTTTCTTCTATTTTTTGTCGTGATCCTTTTCTCTTTTTTTGGGTGTATTTGAAGTGTTTTGGGGTCTCCGTTGGGTTTTGTTGTGTTCTTGTTGGTCATTATGTTAAATAGGAGTGGATTGTGGGTTTTGGAGAAGATCAGGTAGGTTTAGGGTGGTTTTGGGGTGGATCTATGGTTTTGGTGGATTTTCTTCCAGTTTTGGGGGTGATGCCGTTCTTGTTTGGGGTGTTTTTGACGTGTTTTGGGGTCTCTGTTGGGTTTCATTGGGTTTTCCATGGTCATCGTGTTGTAAAAGGGTAAATTGTGGGTTTTGGAGAACTTTAGGTAGGTTTAGGGGGAGTTTTCGCGTGGATTCATGGTATTTGGGGTTTTCTTCTTTTTGGGGGAGTGATCCTCTCCTTTCTTCGGGTGATTTTGAAGTGTTTTGGGGTTTCCGTTGCGTTTCGTTGAATTCCTAATGTGTTTTATGGTGGTTGGGAGTGTGCTTTGGGATTAGGAGAACATCAGGTAGGTTTAGGGTGTCTTTGGGGTGGATCTATGGTATTTGGGGTTTTCTTCTATTTTTTGGCGTGATCCTTTTCTTGTTTGGGGTGCTTTTGACGTTTTTTGGGGTCTCTGTTTGGTTTTGTTGGGTTCTCGTTGGTCATCATGGTGGAAAAGTGTAAATTGTGGTTTTTGGAGAACATCAGGTAGGTTTAGGGTGGTTTTGGGGTGGATCTATGGTTTTGGCGGATTTTCTTCCAGTTTTGGGGGTGATGCCGTTCTTGTTTGGGGTGTTTTTGACGTTTTTGGCGGTCTCTGTTGGGTTCTGTTGGGTTCTCGTTGGTCATCGTGTTGGAAAAGGGTAAATTGTGGTTTTTGGAGAACATCAGGTAGGTTTAGGGTGGTTTTGGGGTGGATCTATGGTTTTGGGGGATTTTCTTCCAGTTTTGGGGGTGATGCCGTTCTTGTTTGGGGTGTTTTTGACGTTTTTTGGTGTCTCCGTTGGGTTTTGTTGGGTTCTCGTTGGTTATCATGGTGGAAAAGGGTAAATTGTGGGTTTTGGAGAAGATCAGGTAGGTTTAGGGTGGTTTTGGGGTGGATCTATGGTTTTGGGGGATTTTCTTCCAGTTTTGGTGGTGATGCCGTTCTTTTTTGGGGTGTTTTTGACGTTTTTTGGGGTCTCCGTTGGGTTTTGTTTGGTTCTCGTAGGTTATCATGGTGGAAAAGTGTAAATTGTGGGTTTTGGAGAAGATCATGTAGGTTTAGGGTGGTTTTGGGGTGGATCTGTGGTTTTGGTGTATTTTCTTCCAGTTTTGGGGATGATCCTTTTCTTGTTTTGGGTGTTTTTGACGTGTTTTGGGGTCTCCATTTGGTTTAGTTGGGTTCTTGTTTGTCATTATGTTAAATAGGAGTGGATTGTGGGTTTTGGAGAAGATCAGGTAGGTTTAGGGTGGTTTTGGGGTGGATCTATGGTTTTGGGGGATTTTCTTCCAGTTTTGGTGGTGATCCTTTTCTTGTTTGGGGTGTTTTTGACGTGTTTTGGTGTCTCCATTAGGTTTTGTTGGGTTCTTGTTTGTCATTATGTTAAATAGGTGTGGATTGTGGGTTTTGGAGAACATCAGGTAGGTTTAGGGTGGTTTTGGGGTGCATCTATGGTTTTGGGTGATTTTCTTCCAGTTTTGGGGGTGATGCCGTTCTTGTTTGGGGTGTTTTTGACGTTTTTTGGGGTCTCCTTTGGGTTTTGTTTGGTTCTCGTAGGTTATCATGGTGGAAAAGGGTAAATTGTGGGTTTTGGAGAACATCATGTAGGTTTAGGGTGGTTTTGGGGTGGATCTATGGTTTTGGCGTATTTTCTTCCAGTTTTGGGGGTGATGCCATTCTTGTTTGGGGTGTTTTTTAAGGTTTTTGGGGTCTCTGTTGGGTTTTGTTGTGTTCTCATTGGTCATCATGGTGGAAAAGGGTAAATTGTGGGTTTTGTAGAACATCAGGTAGGTTTAGGGTGGTTTTGGGGTGGATATATGGTACTCATTTTTTTGTTTTTTTTTTTTTTTTTTTTTTTTTGGGGGGGGGGGGATGATCCTGGACTTTTTGTGTTGTTTTTGACGTGTTTTGGGGTCTCCGTTGGGTTTCATTGGGTTTTCCATGGTCATCGTGTTGTAAAAGGGTAAATTGTGGGTTTTGGAGAACTTCAGGTAGGTTTAGGGGGAGTTTTCGCGTGGATTCATGGTATTTGGGGTTTTTTTCTTTTTGGGGGAGTGATCCTCTCCTTTCTTCGGGTGATTTTGAAGTGTTTTGGGGTTTCCGTTGCGTTTCGTTGAATTCCTAATGTGTTTTATGGTGGTTGGGAGTGTGCTTTGGGATTAGGAGAACATCAGGTAGGTTTAGGGTGTCTTTGGGGTGGATCTATGGTATTTGGGGTTTTCTTCTATTTTTTGGCGTGATCCTGTTCTTTTTTGGGATGTATTTGAAGTGTTTTGGGGTCTCCGTTGGGTTTTGTTTGGTTCTCGTTGGTCATCGTGTTGGAAAAGGGTAAATTGTGGTTTTTGGAGAACATCAGGTAGGTTTAGGGTGGTTTTGGGGTGGATCTATGGTTTTGGCGGATTTTCTTCCAGTTTTGGGGGTGATCCTTTTCTTGTTTGGGGTGTTTTTGACGTTTTTTGGGGTCTCCGTTGGGTTTTGTTGGGTTCTCGTAGGTTATCATGGTGGAAAAGGGTAAATTGTGGTTTTTGGAGAACATCAGGTAGGTTTAGGGTGGTTTTGGGGTGGATCTATGGTTTTGGGGGATTTTCTTCCAGTTTTGGGGGTGATGCCATTCTTGTTTGGGGTGTTTTTTAAGGTTTTTGGGGTCTCTGTTTGGTTTTGTTGGGTTCTCGTTGGTCATCATGTTGGAAAAGGGTAAATTGTGGGTTTTGGAGAACATCAGGTAGGTTTAGGGTGGTTTTGTCGTGGATATATTGTATTCAGTTTTTTTTTTTTTTTTTTTTTTTTGGGGGGGGGGGGGATGATCCTGGACTTTTTGTGTTGTTTTTGACGTGTTTTGGGGTCTCCGTTGGGTTTCATTGGGTTTTCCATGGTCATCGTGTTGTAAAAGGGTAAATTGTGGGTTTTGGAGAACTTCAGGTAGGTTTAGGGGGAGTTTTCGCGTGGATTCATGGTATTTGGGGTTTTCTTCTTTTTGGGGGAGTGATCCTCTCCTTTCTTCGGGTGATTTTGAAGTGTTTTGGGGTTTCCGTTGCGTTTCGTTGAATTCCTAATGTGTTTTATGGTGGTTGGGAGTGTGCTTTGGGATTAGGAGAACATCAGGTAGGTTTAGGGTGTCTTTGGGGTGGATCTATGGTATTTGGGGTTTTCTTCTATTTTTTGGCGTGATCCTGTTCTTTTTTGGGGTGTATTTGAAGTGTTTTGGGGTCTCCATTGGGTTTTGTTGTGTTCTCGTAGGTTATCATGGTGGAAAAGGGTAAATTGTGGGTTTTGGAGAAGATCAGGTAGGTTTAGGGTGGTTTTGGGGTGGATCTATGGTTTTGGTGTATTTTCTTCCAGTTTTGGTGGTGATCCTTTTCTTGTTTGGGGTGTTTCTGACGTGTTTTGGGGTCTCCATTTGGTTTAGTTGGGTTCTTGTTTGTCATTATGTTAAATAGGAGTGGATTGTGGGTTTTGGAGAACATCAGGTAGGTTTAGGGTGGTTTTGGGGTGGATCTATGGTTTTGGGGGATTTTCTTCCAGTTTTGGTGGTGATCCTTTTCTTGTTTGGGGTGTTTTTGACGTGTTTTGGTGTCTCCATTATGTTTTGTTGGGTTCTTGTTTGTCATTATGTTAAATAGGAGTGGATTGTGGGTTTTGGAGAAGATCAGGTAGGTTTAGGGTGGTTTTGGGGTGCATCTATGGTTTTGGGTGATTTTCTTCCAGTTTTGGGGGTGATGCCGTTCTTGTTTGGGGTGTTTTTGACGTTTTTTGGGGTCTCCGTTGGGTTTTGTTTGGTTCTCGTAGGTTATCATGGTGGAAAAGGGTAAATTGTGGGTTTTGGAGAACATCATGTAGGTTTAGGGTGGTTTTGGGGTGGATCTATGGTTTTGGGGGATTTTCTTCCAGTTTTGGGGGTGATGCCATTCTTGTTTGGGGTGTTTTTTAAGGTTTTTGGGGTCTCTGTTGGGTTTTGTTGTGTTCTCATTGGTCATCATGGTGGAAAAGGGTAAATTGTGGGTTTTGTAGAACATCAGGTAGGTTTAGGGTGGTTTTGGGGTGGATATATGGTACTCAGTTTTTTGTTTTTTTTTTTTTTTTTTTTGGGGGGGGGGGATGATCCTGGACTTTTTGTGTTGTTTTTGACTTGTTTTGGGGTCTCCGTTGGGTTTCATTGTGTTTTCCATGGTCATCGTGTTGTAAAAGGGTAAATTGTGGGTTTTGGAGAACTTCAGGTAGGTTTAGGGGGAGTTTTCGCGTGGATTCATGGTATTTGGGGTTTTCTTCTTTTTGGGGGAGTGATCCTCTCCTTTCTTCGGGTGATTTTGAAGTGTTTTGGGGTTTCCGTTGCGTTTCGTTGAATTCCTAATGTGTTTTATGGTGGTTGGGAGTGTGCTTTGGGATTAGGAGAACATCAGGTAGGTTTAGGGTGTCTTTGGGGTGGATCTATGGTATTTGGGGTTTTCTTCTATTTTTTGGCGTGATCCTGTTCTTTTTTGGGATGTTTTTGATGTGTTTTGGGGTCTCCATTTGGTTTAGTTGGGTTCTTGTTTGTCATTATGTTAAATAGGAGTGGATTGTGGGTTTTGGAGAAGATCAGGTAGGTTTAGGGTGGTTTTGGGGTGGATCTATGGTTTTGGCGGATTTTCTTCCAGTTTTGGTGGTGATCCTTTTCTTGTTTGGGGTGTTTTTGACGTTTTTTTGGGGTCTCCGTTGGGTTTTGTTGGGTTCTCGTAGGTTATCATGGTGGAAAAGGGTAAATTGTGGTTTTTGGAGAAGATCAGGTAGGTTTAGGGTGGTTTTGGGGTGGATCTATGGTTTTGGGGGATTTTCTTCCAGTTTTGGGGGTGATGCCATTCTTGTTTGGGGTATTTTTTATGGTTTTTGGGGTCTCTGTTTGGTTTTGCTGGGTTCTCGATGGTCATCATGGTGGAAAAGTGTAAATTGTGGGTTTTGGAGAACATCAGGTAGGTTTAGGGTGGTTTTGGGGTGGATCTATGTTTTTGGGGGATTTTCTTCCAGTTTTGGGGGTGATGCCGTTCTTGTTTGGGGTGTTTTTGACGTTTTTGGCGGTCTCTGTTGGGTTCTGTTGGGTTCTCGTTGGTCATCGTGTTGAAAAAGGGTAAATTGTGGTTTTTGGAGAACATCAGGTAGGTTTAGGGTGGTTTTGGGGTGGATCTATGGTTTTGGCGGATTTTCTTCCAGTTTTGGGGGTGATGCCGTTCTTGTTTGGGGTGTTTTTGACGTTTTTTGGGGTCTCCGTTGGGTTTTGTTGTGTTCTCATTGGTCATCATGGTGGAAAAGGGTAAATTGTGGGTTTTGTAGAACATCAGGTAGGTTTAGGGTGGTTTTGGGGTGGATATATGGTACTCAGTTTTTTGTTTTTTTTTTTTTTTTGGGGGGGGGGGGGGATGATCCTGGACTTTTTGTGTTGTTTTTGACGTGTTTTGGGGTCTCCGTTGGGTTTCATTGGGTTTTCCATGGTCATCGTGTTGTAAAAGGGTAAATTGTGGGTTTTGGAGAACTTCAGGTAGGTTTAGGGGGAGTTTTCGCGTGGATTCATGGTATTTGGGGTTTTCTTCTTTTTGGGGGAGTGATCCTCTCCTTTCTTCGGGTGATTTTGAAGTGTTTTGGGGTTTCCGTTGCGTTTCGTTGAATTCCTAATGTGTTTTATGGTGGTTGGGAGTGTGCTTTGGGATTAGGAGAACATCAGGTAGGTTTAGGGGGTCTTTGGGGTGGATCTATGGTATTTGGGGTTTTCTTCTATTTTTTGGCGTGATCCTGTTCTTTTTTGGGGTGTATTTGAAGTGTTTTGGGGTCTCCGTTTGGTTTTGTTTGGTTCTCGTTGGTCATCATGGTGGAAAATGGTAAATTGTGGGTTTTGGAGAACATCAGGTAGGTTTAGGGTGGTTTTGGGGTGGATCTATGGTTTTGGTGTATTTTCTTCCAGTTTTGGTGGTGATTCTTTTCTTGTTTGGGGTGTTTCTGACGTGTTTTGGGGTCTACATTTGGTTTAGTTGGGTTCTTGTTTGTCATTATGTTAAATAGGAGTGGATTGTGGGTTTTGGAGAAGATCAGGTAGGTTTAGGGTGGTTTTGGGGTGGATCTATGGTTTTGGGGGATTTTCTTCCAGTTTTGGTGGTGATCCTTTTCTTGTTTGGGGTGTTTTTGATGTGTTTTGGGGTCTCCATTTGGTTTAGTTGGGTTCTTGTTTGTCATTATGTTAAATAGGAGTGGATTGTGGGTTTTGGAGAAGATCAGGTAGGTTTAGGGTGGTTTTGGGGTGGATCTATGGTTTTGGCGGATTTTCTTCCAGTTTTGGTGGTGATCCTTTTCTTGTTTGGGGTGTTTTTGACGTTTTTTGGGGTCTCCGTTGGGTTTTGTTGGGTTCTCGTAGGTTATCATGGTGGAAAAGGGTAAATTGTGGTTTTTGGAGAAGATCAGGTAGGTTTAGGGTGGTTTTGGGGTGGATCTATGGTTTTGGGGGATTTTCTTCCAGTTTTGGGGGTGATGCCATTCTTGTTTGGGGTATTTTTTATGGTTTTTGGGGTCTCTGTTTGGTTTTGCTGGGTTCTCGATGGTCATCATGGTGGAAAAGTGTAAATTGTGGGTTTTGGAGAACATCAGGTAGGTTTAGGGTGGTTTTGGGGTGGATCTATGGTTTTGGGGGATTTTCTTCCAGTTTTGGGGGTGATGCCGTTCTTGTTTGGGGTGTTTTTGACGTTTTTGGCGGTCTCTGTTGGGTTCTGTTGGGTTCTCGTTGGTCATCGTGTTGAAAAAGGGTAAATTGTGGTTTTTGGAGAACATCAGGTAGGTTTAGGGTGGTTTTGGGGTGGATCTATGGTTTTGGCGGATTTTCTTCCAGTTTTGGGGGTGATGCCGTTCTTGTTTGGGGTGTTTTTGACGTTTTTTGGGGTCTCCGTTGGGTTTTGTTGTGTTCTCATTGGTCATCATGGTGGAAAAGGGTAAATTGTGGGTTTTGTAGAACATCAGGTAGGTTTAGGGTGGTTTTGGGGTGGATATATGGTACTCAGTTTTTTGTTTTTTTTTTTTTTTTGGGGGGGGGGGGGATGATCCTGGACTTTTTGTGTTGTTTTTGACGTGTTTTGGGGTCTCCGTTGGGTTTCATTGGGTTTTCCATGGTCATCGTGTTGTAAAAGGGTAAATTGTGGGTTTTGGAGAACTTCAGGTAGGTTTAGGGGGAGTTTTCGCGTGGATTCATGGTATTTGGGGTTTTCTTCTTTTTGGGGGAGTGATCCTCTCCTTTCTTCGGGTGATTTTGAAGTGTTTTGGGGTTTCCGTTGCGTTTCGTTGAATTCCTAATGTGTTTTATGGTGGTTGGGAGTGTGCTTTGGGATTAGGAGAACATCAGGTAGGTTTAGGGTGTCTTTGGGGTGGATCTATGGTATTTGGGGTTTTCTTCTATTTTTTGGCGTGATCCTGTTCTTTTTTGGGATGTATTTGAAGTGTTTTGGGGTCTCCGTTGGGTTTTGTTTGGTTCTCGTTGGTCATCGTGTTGGAAAAGGGTAAATTGTGGTTTTTGGAGAACATCAGGTAGGTTTAGGGTGGTTTTGGGGTGGATCTATGGTTTTGGCGGATTTTCTTCCAGTTTTGGGTGTGATCCTTTTCTTGTTTGGGGTGTTTTGGACGTTTTTTGGGGTCTCCGTTGGGTTTTGTTGGGTTCTCGTAGGTTATCATGGTGGAAAAGGGTAAATTGTGGTTTTTGGAGAACATCAGGTAGGTTTAGGGTGGTTTTGGGGTGGATCTATGGTTTTGGGGGATTTTCTTCCAGTTTTGGGGGTGATGCCATTCTTGTTTGGGGTGTTTTTTAAGGTTTTTGGGGTCTCTGTTTGGTTTTGTTGGGTTCTCGTTGGTCATCATGTTGGAAAAGGGTAAATTGTGGGTTTTGGAGAACATCAGGTAGGTTTAGGGTGGTTTTGTCGTGGATATATTGTATTCAGGGTTTTTTTTTTTTTTTTTTTTTGGGGGGGGGGGGGATGATCCTGGACTTTTTGTGTTGTTTTTGACGTGTTTTGGGGTCTCCGTTGGGTTTCATTGGGTTTTCCATGGTCATCGTGTTGTAAAAGGGTAAATTGTGGGTTTTGGAGAACTTCAGGTAGGTTTAGGGGGAGTTTTCGCGTGGATTCATGGTATTTGGGGTTTTCTTCTTTTTGGGGGAGTGATCCTCTCCTTTCTTCGGGTGATTTTGAAGTGTTTTGGGGTTTCCGTTGCGTTTCGTTGAATTCCTAATGTGTTTTATGGTGGTTGGGAGTGTGCTTTGGGATTAGGAGAACATCAGGTAGGTTTAGGGTGTCTTTGGGGTGGATCTATGGTATTTGGGGTTTTCTTCTATTTTTTGGCGTGATCCTGTTCTTTTTTGGGGTGTATTTGAAGTGTTTTGGGGTCTCCGTTTGGTTTTGTTTGGTTCTCGTTGGTCATCATGGTGGAAAAGGGTAAATTGTGGGTTTTGGAGAACATCAGGTAGGTTTAGGGTGGTTTTGGGGTGGATCTATGGTTTTGGTGTATTTTCTTCCAGTTTTGGTGGTGATTCTTTTCTTGTTTGGGGTGTTTCTGACGTGTTTTGGGGTCTCCATTTGGTTTAGTTGGGTTCTTGTTTGTCATTATGTTAAATAGGAGTGGATTGTGGGTTTTGGAGAAGATCAGGTAGGTTTAGGGTGGTTTTGGGGTGGATCTATGGTTTTGGGGGATTTTCTTCCAGTTTTGGTGGTGATCCTTTTCTTGTTTGGGGTGTTTTTGATGTGTTTTGGGGTCTCCATTTGGTTTAGTTGGGTTCTTGTTTGTCATTATGTTAAATAGGAGTGGATTGTGGGTTTTGGAGAAGATCAGGTAGGTTTAGGGTGGTTTTGGGGTGGATCTATGGTTTTGGGGGATTTTCTTCCAGTTTTGGGGGTGATGCCATTCTTGTTTGGGGTATTTTTTAAGGTTTTTGCGGTCTCTGTTTGTTTTTGTTGGGTTCTCGTTGGTCATTATGGTGGAAAAGTGTAAATTGTGGGTTTTGGAGAACATCAGGTAGGTTTAGGGTGGTTTTGGGGTGGATCTATGGTTTTGGTGTATTATCTTCCAGTTTTGGGGGTGATGTCGTTCTTGTTTGTGTTGTTTTTGACGTTTTTTGGGGTCTCCGTTGGGTTTTGTTTGGTTCTCGTAGGTTATCATGGTGGAAAAGGGTAAATTGTGGGTTTTGGAGAACATCATGTAGGTTTAGGGTGGTTTTGGGGTGGATCTATGGTTTTGGGGGATTTTCTTCCAGTTTTGGGGGTGATGCCATTCTTGTTTGGGGTGTTTTTTAAGGTTTTTGGGGTCTCTGTTGGGTTTTGTTGTGTTCTCATTGGTCATCATGGTGGAAAAGTGTAAATTGTGGGTTTTGTAGAGCATCAGGTAGGTTTAGGGTGGTTTTGGGGTGGATATATGGTACTCAGTTTTTTGTTTTTTTTTTTTTTTTTTGGGGGGGGGGGGATGATCCTGGACTTTTTGTGTTGTTTTTGACGTGTTTTGGGGTCTCCGTTGGGTTTCATTGGGTTTTCCATGGTCATCGTGTTGTAAAAGGGTAAATTGTGGGTTTTGGAGAACTTCAGGTAGGTTTAGGGGGAGTTTTCGCGTGGATTCATGGTATTTGGGGTTTTCTTCTTTTTGGGGGAGTGATCCTCTCCTTTCTTCGGGTGATTTTGAAGTGTTTTGGGGTTTCCGTTGCGTTTCGTTGAATTCCTAATGTGTTTTATGGTGGTTGGGAGTGTGCTTTGGGATTAGGAGAACATCAGGTAGGTTTAGGGTGTCTTTGAGGTGGATCTATGGTATTTGGGGTTTTCTTCTATTTTTTGTCGTGATCCTTTTCTCTTTTTTTGGGTGTATTTGAAGTGTTTTGGGGTCTCCGTTGGGTTTTGTTGTGTTCTTGTTGGTCATTATGTTAAATAGGAGTGGATTGTGGGTTTTGGAGAAGATCAGGTAGGTTTAGGGTGGTTTTGGGGTGGATCTATGGTTTTGGTGTATTTTCTTCCAGTTTTGGGGGTGATGCCGTTCTTGTTTGGGGTGTTTTTGACGTGTTTTGGGGTCTCCGTTGGGTTTTGTTTGGTTCTCGTAGGTTATCATGGTGGAAAAGTGTAAATTGTGGGTTTTGGAGAAGATCAGGTAGGTTTAGGGTGGTTTTGGGGTGGATCTATGGTTTTGGTGTATTTTCTTCCAGTTTTGGGGATGATCCTTTTCTTGTTTGGGGTGTTTTTGACGTGTTTTGGGGTCTCCATTTGGTTTAGTTGGGTTCTTGTTTGTCATTATGTTAAATAGGTGTGGATTGTGGGTTTTGGAGAAGATCAGGTAGGTTTAGGGTGGTTTTGGGGTGCATCTATGGTTTTGGGTGATTTTCTTCCAGTTTTGGGGGTGATGCCGTTCTTGTTTGGGGTGTTTTTGACGTTTTTTGGGGTCTCCGTTGGGTTTTGTTTGGTTCTCGTAGGTTATCATGGTGGAAAAGGGTAAATTGTGGGTTTTGGAGAACATCATGTAGGTTTAGGGTGGTTTTGGGGTGGATCTATGGTTTTGGGGGATTTTCTTCCAGTTTTGGGGGTGATGCCATTCTTGTTTGGGGTGTTTTTTAAGGTTTTTGGGGTCTCTGTTGGGTTTTGTTGTGTTCTCATTGGTCATCATGGTGGAAAAGGGTAAATTGTGGGTTTTGGAGAACATCAGGTAGGTTTAGGGTGGTTTTGGGGTGGATATATGGTACTCAGTTTTTTTTTTTTTTTTTTTTTTTTTGGGGGGGGGGGGTGATTCTGGACTTTTTGTGTTGTTTTTGACTTGTTTTGGGGTCTCCGTTTGGTTTCATTGGGTTTTCCATGGTCATCGTGTTGTAAAAGGGTAAATTGTGGGTTTTGGAGAACTTTAGGTAGGTTTAGGGGGAGTTTTCGCGTGGATTCATGGTATTTGGGGTTTTCTTCTTTTTGGGGGAGTGATCCTCTCCTTTCTTCGGGTGATTTTGAAGTGTTTTGGGGTTTCCGTTGCGTTTCGTTGAATTCCTAATGTGTTTTATGGTGGTTGGGAGTGTGCTTTGGGATTAGGAGAACATCAGGTAGGTTTAGGGTGTCTTTGGGGTGGATCTATGGTATTTGGGGTTTTCTTCTATTTTTTGGCGTGATCCTGTTCTTTTTTGGGGTGTATTTGAAGTGTTTTGGGGTCTCCGTTGGGTTTTGTTTGGTTCTCGTTGGTCATCGTGTTGGAAAAGGGTAAATTGTGGTTTCTGGAGAACATCAGGTAGGTTTAGGGTGGTTTTGGGGTGGATCTATGGTTTTGGGGGATTTTCTTCCAGTTTTGGTGGTGATCCTTTTCTTGTTTGGGGTGTTTTTGACGTTTTTTGGGGTCTCCGTTGGGTTTTGTTGGGTTCTCGTAGGTTATCATGGTGGAAAAGGGTAAATTGTGGTTTTTGGAGAAGATCAGGTAGGTTTAGGGTGGTTTTGGGGTGGATCTATGGTTTTGGGGGATTTTCTTCCAGTTTTGGGGGTGATGCCATTCTTGTTTGGGGTATTTTTTAAGGTTTTTGGGGTCTCTGTTTGGTTTTGTTGGGTTCTCGATGGTCATCATGGTGGAAAAGTGTAAATTGTGGGTTTTGGAGAACATCAGGTAGGTTTAGGGTGGTTTTGGGGTGGATCTATGGTTTTGGGGGATTTTCTTCCAGTTTTGGGGGTGATGCCGTTCTTGTTTGGGGTGTTTTTGACGTTTTTGGCGGTCTCTGTTGGGTTCTGTTGGGTTCTCCTTGGTCATCGTGTTGAAAAAGGGTAAATTGTGGTTTTTGGAGAACATCAGGTAGGTTTAGGGTGGTTTTGGGGTGGATCTATGGTTTTGGTGTATTTTCTTCCAGTTTTGGTGGTGATCCTTTTCTTGTTTGGGGTGTTTCTGACGTGTTTTGGGGTCTCCATTTGGTTTAGTTGGGTTCTTGTTTGTCATTATGTTAAATAGGAGTGGATTGTGGGTTTTGGAGAAGATCAGGTAGGTTTAGGGTGGTTTTGGGGTGGATCTATGGTTTTGGGGGATTTTCTTCCAGTTTTGGTGGTGATCCTTTTCTTGTTTGGGGTGTTTTTGACGTGTTTTGGTGTCTCCATTAGGTTTTGTTGGGTTCTTGTTTGTCATTATGTTAAATAGGTGTGGATTGTGGTTTTGGAGAAGATCAGGTAGGTTTAGGGTGGTTTTGGGGTGCATCTATGGTTTTGGGTGATTTTCTTCCAGTTTTGGGGGTGATGCCGTTCTTGTTTGGGGTGTTTTTGACGTTTTTTGGGGTCTCCGTTGGGTTTTGTTTGGTTCTCGTAGGTTATCATGGTGGAAAAGGGTAAATTGTGGGTTTTGGAGAACATCATGTAGGTTTAGGGTGGTTTTGGGGTGGATCTATGGTTTTGGGGGATTTTCTTCCAGTTTTGGGGGTGATGCCATTCTTGTTTGGGGTGTTTTTTAAGGTTTTTGGGGTCTCTGTTGGGTTTTGTTGTGTTCTCATTGGTCATCATGGTGGAAAAGAGTAAATTGTGGGTTTTGTAGAACATCAGGTAGGTTTAGGGTGGTTTTGGGGTGGATATATGGTACTCAGTTTTTTTTTTTTTTTTTTTTTTTTTGGGGGGGGGGGGATGATCCTGGACTTTTTGTGTTGTTTTTGACTTGTTTTGGGGTCTCCGTTGGGTTTCATTGGGTTTTCCATGGTCATCGTGTTGTAAAAGGGTAAATTGTGGGTTTTGGAGAACTTCAGGTAGGTTTAGGGGGAGTTTTCGCGTGGATTCATGGTATTTGGGGTTTTCTTCTTTTTGGGGAGTGATCCTCTCCTTTCTTCGGGTGATTTTGAAGTGTTTTGGGGTTTCCGTTGCGTTTCGTTGAATTCCTAATGTGTTTTATGGTGGTTGGGAGTGTGCTTTGGGATTAGGAGAACATCAGGTAGGTTTAGGGTGTCTTTGGGGTGGATCTATGGTATTTGGGGTTTTCTTCTATTTTTTGGCGTGATCCTGTTCTTTTTTGGGATGTATTTGAAGTGTTTTGGGGTCTCCGTTGGGTTTTGTTTGGTTCTCGTTGGTCATCGTGTTGGAAAAGGGTAAATTGTGGTTTTTGGAGAAGATCAGGTAGGTTTAGGGTGGTTTTGGGGTGGATCTATGGTTTTGGGGGATTTTCTTCCAGTTTTGGTGGTGATCCTTTTCTTGTTTGGGGTGTTTTTGACGTTTTTTGGGGTCTCCGTTGGGTTTTGTTGGGTTCTCGTAGGTTATCATGGTGGAAAAGGGTAAATTGTGGTTTTTGGAGAAGATCAGGTAGGTTTAGGGTGGTTTTGGGGTGGATCTATGGTTTTGGGGGATTTTCTTCCAGTTTTGGGGGTGATGCCATTCTTGTTTGGGGTATTTTTTATGGTTTTTGGGGTCTCTGTTTGGTTTTGTTGGGTTCTCGTTGGTTATCATGGTGGAAAAGTGTAAATTGTGGGTTTTGGAGAACATCAGGTAGGTTTAGGGTGGTTTTGGGGTGGATCTATGGTTTTGGGGGATTTTCTTCCAGTTTTGGGGGTGATGCCATTCTTGTTTGGGGTGTTTTTTAAGGTTTTTGGGGTCTCTGTTGGGTTTTGTTGTGTTCTCATTGGTCATCATGGTGGAAAAGGGTAAATTGTGGGTTTTGTAGAACATCAGGTAGGTTTAGGGTGGTTTTGGGGTGGATATATGGTACTCAGTTTTTTTTTTTTTTTTTTTTTTTGGGGGGGGGGGATGATCCTGGACTTTTTGTGTTGTTTTTGACGTGTTTTGGGGTCTCCGTTGGGGTTTCATTGGGTTTTCCATGGTCATCGTGTTGTAAAAGGGTAAATTGTGGGTTTTGGAGAACTTCAGGTAGGTTTAGGGGGAGTTTTCGCGTGGATTCATGGTATTTGGGGTTTTCTTCTTTTTGGGGGAGTGATCCTCTCCTTTCTTCGGGTGATTTTGAAGTGTTTTGGGTTTCCGTTGCGTTTCGTTGAATTCCTAATGTGTTTTATGGTGGTTGGGAGTGTGCTTTGGGATTAGGAGAACATCAGGTAGGTTTAGGGTGTCTTTGGGGTGGATCTATGGTATTTGGGGTTTTCTTCTATTTTTTGGCGTGATCCTTTTCTTGTTTGGGGTGTTTTTGACGTTTTTTGGGGTCTCTGTTTGGTTTTGTTGGGTTCTCGTTGGTCATCATGGTGGAAAAGGGTAAATTGTGGTTTTTGGAGAACATCAGGTAGGTTTAGGGTGGTTTTGGGGTGGATCTATGGTTTTGGGGGATTTTCTTCCAGTTTTGGGGGTGATGCCGTCTTGTTTGGGGTGTTTTTGACGTTTTTGGCGGTCTCTGTTGGGTTCTGTTGGGTTCTCGTTGGTCATCGTGTTGGAAAAGGGTAAATTGTGGTTTTTGGAGAACATCAGGTAGGTTTAGGGTGGTTTTGGGGTGGGATCTATGGTTTTGGGGGATTTTCTTCCAGTTTTTGGGGGTGATGCCGTTCTTGTTTGGGGTGTTTTTGACGTTTTTTGGGGTCTCCGTTGGGTTTTGTTGGGTTCTCGTTGGTTATCATGGTGGAAAAGGGTAAATTGTGGGTTTTGGAGAAGATCAGGTAGGTTTAGGGTGGTTTTGGGGTGGATCTATGGTTTTGGGGGATTTTCTTCCAGTTTTGGTGGTGATGCCGTTCTTTTTTGGGGTGTTTTTGACGTTTTTTGGGGTCTCCGTTGGGTTTTGTTTGGTTCTCGTAGGTTATCATGGTGGAAAAGTGTAAATTGTGGGTTTTGGAGAAGATCAGGTAGGTTTAGGGTGGTTTTGGGGTGGATCTATGGTTTTGGTGTATTTTCTTCCAGTTTTGGTGGTGATCCTTTTCTTGTTTGGGGTGTTTCTGACGTGTTTTGGGGTCTCCATTTGGTTTAGTTGGGTTCTTGTTTGTCATTATGTTAAATAGGATTGGATTGTGGGTTTTGGAGAAGATCAGGTAGGTTTAGGGTGGTTTTGGGGTGGATCTATGGTTTTGGGGGATTTTCTTCCAGTTTTGGTGGTGATCCTTTTCTTGTTTGGGGTGTTTTTGACGTGTTTTGGTGTCTCCATTAGGTTTTGTTGGGTTCTTGTTTGTCATTATGTTAAATAGGTGTGGATTGTGGGTTTTGGAGAAGATCAGGTAGGTTTAGGGTGGTTTTGGGGTGCATCTATGGTTTTGGGTGATTTTCTTCCAGTTTTGGGGGTGATGCCGTTCTTGTTTGGGGTGTTTTTGACGTTTTTTGGGGTCTCCGTTGGGTTTTGTTTGGTTCTCGTAGGTTATCATGGTGGAAAAGGGTAAATTGTGGGTTTTGGAGAACATCATGTAGGTTTAGGGTGTCTTTGGGGTGGATCTATGGTATTTGGGGTTTTCTTCTATTTTTTGGCGTGATCCTGTTCTTTTTTGGATGTATTTGAAGTGTTTTGGGGTCTCCGTTGGGTTTTGTTTGGTTCTCGTTGGTCATCGTGTTGGAAAAGGGTAAATTGTGGTTTTTGGAGAACATCAGGTAGGTTTAGGGTGGTTTTGGGGTGGATCTATGGTTTTGGCGGATTTTCTTCCAGTTTTGGGGGTGATCCTTTTCTTGTTTGGGGTGTTTTTGACGTTTTTTGGGGTCTCCGTTGGGTTTTGTTGGGTTCTCATAGGTTAATCATGGTGGAAAAGGGTAAATTGTGGTTTCTGGAGAACATCAGGTAGGTTTAGGGTGGTTTTGGGGTGGATCTATGGTTTGGGGGATTTTCTTCCAGTTTTGGTGGTGATCCTTTTCTTGTTTGGGGTGTTTTTTAAGGTTTTTGGGGTCTCTGTTTGGTTTTGTTGGGTTCTCGTTGGTCATCATGTTGGAAAAGTGTAAATTGTGGGTTTTGGAGAACATCAGGTAGGTTTAGGGTGGTTTTGTCGTGGATATATTGTATTCAGTTTTTTTTTTTTTTTTTTTTTTTTTGGGGGGGGGGGGGATGATCCTGGACTTTTTGTGTTGTTTTTGACGTGTTTTTGGGGTCTCCGTTGGGTTTCATTGGGTTTTCCATGGTCATCGTGTTGTAAAAGGGTAAATTGTGGGTTTTGGAGAACTTCAGGTAGGTTTAGGGGGAGTTTTCGCGTGGATTCATGGTATTTGGGGTTTTCTTCTTTTTGGGGGAGTGATCCTCTCCTTTCTTCGGGTGATTTTGAAGTGTTTTGGGGTTTCCGTTGCGTTTCGTTGAATTCCTAATGTGTTTTATGGTGGTTGGGAGTGTGCTTTGGGATTAGGAGAACATCAGGTAGGTTTAGGGTGTCTTTGGGGTGGATCTATGGTATTTGGGGTTTTCTTCTATTTTTTGGCGTGATCCTGTTCTTTTTTGGGGTGTATTTGAAGTGTTTTGGGGTCTCCGTTGGGTTTTGTTTGGTTCTCGTTGGTCATCATGGTGGAAAAGGGTAAATTGTGGGTTTTGGAGAAGATCAGGTAGGTTTAGGGTGGTTTTGGGGTGGATCTATGGTTTTGGTGTATTTTCTTCCAGTTTTGGTGGTGATCCTTTTCTTGTTTGGGGTGTTTTTGACGTGTTTTGGGGTCTCCATTTGGTTTAGTTGGGTTCTTGTTTGTCATTATGTTAAATAGGATTGGATTGTGGGTTTTGGAGAAGATCAGGTAGGTTTAGGGTGGTTTTGGGGTGGATCTATGGTTTTGGTGGATTTTCTTCCAGTTTTGGTGGTGATCCTTTTCTTGTTTTGGGGTGTTTTTGACGTGTTTTGGTGTCTCCATTAGGTTTTGTTGGGTTCTTGTTTGTCATTATGTTAAATAGGTGTGGATTGGTGGGTTTTGGAGAAGATCAGGTAGGTTTAGGGTGGTTTTGGGGTGCATCTATGGTTTTGGGTGATTTTCTTCCAGTTTTGGGGGTGATGCCGTTCTTGTTTGGGGTGTTTTTGACGTTTTTTGGGGTCTCCGTTGGGTTTTGTTTGGTTCTCGTAGGTTATCATGGTGGAAAAGGGTAAATTGTGGGTTTTGGAGAACATCATGTAGGTTTAGGGTGTCTTTGGGGTGGATCTATGGTATTTGGGGTTTTCTTCTATTTTTTGGCGTGATCCTGTTCTTTTTTGGGATGTATTTGAAGTGTTTTGGGGTCTCCGTTGGGTTTGTTTGGTTCTCGTTGGTCATCGTGTTGGAAAAGGGTAAATTGTGGTTTTTGGAGAACATCAGGTAGGTTTAGGGTGGTTTTGGGGTGGATCTATGGTTTTGGTGTATTTTCTTCCAGTTTTGGTGGTGATCCTTTTCTTGTTTGGGGTGTTTCTGACGTGTTTTGGGGTCTCCATTTGGTTTAGTTGGGTTCTTGTTTGTCATTATGTTAAATAGGAGTGGATTGTGGGTTTTGGAGAAGATCAGGTAGGTTTAGGGTGGTTTTGGGGTGGATCTATGGTTTTGGGGGATTTTCTTCCAGTTTTGGTGGTGATCCTTTTCTTGTTTGGGGTGTTTTTGACGTGTTTTGGTGTCTCCATTAGGTTTTGTTGGGGTTCTTGTTTGTCATTATGTTAAATAGGTGTGGATTGTGGGTTTTGGAGAAGATCAGGTAGGTTTAGGGTGGTTTTGGGGTGCATCTATGGTTTTGGGTGATTTTCTTCCAGTTTTGGGGGTGATGCCGTTCTTGTTTGGGGTGTTTTTGACGTTTTTTGGGGTCTCCGTTGGGTTTTGTTTGGTTCTCGTAGGTTATCATGGTGGAAAAGGGTAAATTGTGGGTTTTGGAGAACATCATGTAGGTTTAGGGTGGTTTGGGGTGGATCTATGGTTTTGGGGGATTTTCTTCCAGTTTTGGGGGTGATGCCATTCTTGTTTGGGGTGTTTTTTAAGGTTTTTGGGGTCTCTGTTGGGTTTTGTTGTGTTCTCATTGGTCATCATGGTGGAAAAGAGTAAATTGTGGGTTTTGTAGAACATCAGGTAGGTTTAGGGTGGTTTTGGGGTGGATATATGGTACTCAGTTTTTTGTTTTTTTTTTTTTTTTTGGGGGGGGGGGATGATCCTGGACTTTTTGTGTTGTTTTTGACTTGTTTTGGGGTCTCCGTTGGGTTTCATTGGGTTTTCATGGTCATCGTGTTGTAAAAGGGTAAATTGTGGGTTTTGGAGAACTTCAGGTAGGTTTAGGGGGAGTTTTCGCGTGGATTCATGGTATTTGGGGTTTTCTTCTTTTTGGGGGAGTGATCCTCTCCTTTCTTCGGGTGATTTTGAAGTGTTTTGGGGTTTCCGTTGCGTTTCGTTGAATTCCTAATGTGTTTTATGGTGGTTGGGAGTGTGCTTTGGGATTAGGAGAACATCAGGTAGGTTTAGGGTGTCTTTGGGGTGGATCTATGGTATTTGGGGTTTTCTTCTATTTTTTGGCGTGATCCTGTTCTTTTTTGGGATGTATTTGAAGTGTTTTGGGGTCTCCGTTGGGTTTTGTTTGGTTCTCGTTGGTCATCGTGTTGGAAAAGGGTAAATTGTGGTTTTTGGAGAAGATCAGGTAGGTTTAGGGTGGTTTTGGGGTGGAGATCTATGGTTTTGGGGGATTTTCTTCCAGTTTTGGTGGTGATCCTTTTCTTGTTTGGGGTGTTTTTGACGTTTTTTGGGGTCTCCGTTGGGTTTTGTTGGGTTCTCGTAGGTTATCATGGTGGAAAAGGGTAAATTGTGGTTTTTGGAGAAGATCAGGTAGGTTTAGGGTGGTTTTGGGGTGGATCTATGGTTTTGGGGGATTTTCTTCCAGTTTTGGGGGTGATGCCATTCTTGTTTGGGGTATTTTTTATGGTTTTTGGGGTCTCTGTTTGGTTTTGTTGGGTTCTCGTTGGTTATCATGGTGGAAAAGTGTAAATTGTGGGTTTTGGAGAACATCAGGTAGGTTTAGGGTGGTTTTGGGGTGGATCTATGGTTTTGGGGATTTTCTTCCAGTTTTGGGGGTGATGCCATTCTTGTTTGGGGTGTTTTTTAAGGTTTTTGGGGTCTCTGTTGGGTTTTGTTGTGTTCTCATTGGTCATCATGGTGGAAAAGGGTAAATTGTGGGTTTTGTAGAACATCAGGTAGGTTTAGGGTGGTTTTGGGGTGGATATATGGTACTCAGTTTTTTTTTTTTTTTTTTTTTTTGGGGGGGGGGGATGATCCTGGACTTTTTGTGTTGTTTTTGACGTGTTTTGGGGTCTCCGTTGGGTTTCATTGTGTTTTCCATGGTCATCGTGTTGTAAAAGGGTAAATTGTGGGTTTTGGAGAACTTCAGGTAGGTTTAGGGGGAGTTTTCGCGTGGATTCATGGTATTTGGGGTTTTCTTCTTTTTGGGGGAGTGATCCTCTCCTTTCTTCGGGTGATTTTGAAGTGTTTTGGGGTTTCCGTTGCGTTTCGTTGAATTCCTAATGTGTTTTATGGTGGTTGGGAGTGTGCTTTGGGATTAGGAGAACATCAGGTAGGTTTAGGGTGTCTTTGGGGTGGATCTATGGTATTTGGGGTTTTCTTCTATTTTTTGGCGTGATCCTTTTCTTGTTTGGGGTGTTTTTGACGTTTTTTGGGGTCTCTGTTTGGTTTTGTTGGGTTCTCGTTGGTCATCATGGTGGAAAAGGGTAAATTGTGGTTTTTGGAGAACATCAGGTAGGTTTAGGGTGGTTTTGGGGTGGATCTATGGTTTTGGGGGATTTTCTTCCAGTTTTGGGGGTGATGCCGTTCTTGTTTGGGGTGTTTTTGACGTTTTTGGCGGTCTCTGTTGGGTTCTGTTGGGTTCTCGTTGGTCATCGTGTTGGAAAAGGGTAAATTGTGGTTTTTGGAGAACATCAGGTAGGTTTAGGGTGGTTTTGGGGTGGATCTATGGTTTTGGGGGATTTTCTTCCAGTTTTGGGGGTGATGCCGTTCTTGTTTGGGGTGTTTTTGACGTTTTTTGGGGTCTCCGTTGGGTTTTGTTGGGTTCTCGTTGGTTATCATGGTGGAAAAGGGTAAATTGTGGGTTTTGGAGAAGATCAGGTAGGTTTAGGGTGGTTTTGGGGTGGATCTATGGTTTTGGGGGATTTTCTTCCAGTTTTGGTGGTGATGCCGTTCTTTTTTGGGGTGTTTTTGACGTTTTTTGGGGTCTCC
Source organism: Aythya ferina (assembly GCF_964211825.1). NCBI lineage: Eukaryota > Metazoa > Chordata > Aves > Anseriformes > Anatidae > Aythya > Aythya ferina. The sequence continues at coordinate 288,316 of NW_028181383.1, read as the reverse complement.
GTTGGGTTTTGTTTGGTTCTCGTAGGTTATCATGGTGGAAAAGTGTAAATTGTGGGTTTTGGAGAAGATCAGGTAGGTTTAGGGTGGTTTTGGGGTGGATCTATGGTTTTGGTGTATTTTCTTCCAGTTTTGGTGGTGATCCTTTTCTTGTTTGGGGTGTTTCTGACGTGTTTTGGGGTCTCCATTTGGTTTAGTTGGGTTCTTGTTTGTCATTATGTTAAATAGGATTGGATTGTGGGTTTTGGAGAAGATCAGGTAGGTTTAGGGTGGTTTTGGGGTGGATCTATGGTTTTGGGGGATTTTCTTCCAGTTTTGGTGGTGATCCTTTTCTTGTTTGGGGTGTTTTTGACGTGTTTTGGTGTCTCCATTAGGTTTTGTTGGGTTCTTGTTTGTCATTATGTTAAATAGGTGTGGATTGTGGGTTTTGGAGAAGATCAGGTAGGTTTAGGGTGGTTTTGGGGTGCATCTATGGTTTTGGGTGATTTTTCTTCCAGTTTTGGGGGTGATGCCGTTCTTGTTTGGGGTGTTTTTGACGTTTTTTGGGGTCTCCGTTGGGTTTTGTTGGGTTCTCATAGGTTATCATGGTGGAAAAGGGTAAATTGTGGTTTCTGGAGAACATCAGGTAGGTTTAGGGTGGTTTTGGGGTGGATCTATGGTTTTGGGGGATTTTCTTCCAGTTTTGGTGGTGATCCTTTTCTTGTTTGGGGTGTTTTTTAAGGTTTTTGGGGTCTCTGTTTGGTTTTGTTGGGTTCTCGTTGGTCATCATGTTGGAAAAGTGTAAATTGTGGGTTTTGGAGAACATCAGGTAGGTTTAGGGTGGTTTTGTCGTGGATATATTGTATTCAGTTTTTTTTTTTTTTTTTTTTTTTGGGGGGGGGGGGGATGATCCTGGACTTTTGTGTTGTTTTTGACGTGTTTTGGGGTCTCCGTTGGGTTTCATTGGGTTTTCCATGGTCATCGTGTTGTAAAAGGGTAAATTGTGGGTTTTGGAGAACTTCAGGTAGGTTTAGGGGAGTTTTCGCGTGGATTCATGGTATTTGGGGTTTTCTTCTTTTTGGGGGAGTGATCCTCTCCTTTCTTCGGGTGATTTTGAAGTGTTTTGGGGTTTCCGTTGCGTTTCGTTGAATTCCTAATGTGTTTTATGGTGGTTGGGAGTGTGCTTTGGGATTAGGAGAACATCAGGTAGGTTTAGGGTGTCTTTGGGGTGGATCTATGGTATTTGGGGTTTTCTTCTATTTTTTGGCGTGATCCTGTTCTTTTTTGGGGTGTATTTGAAGTGTTTTGGGGTCTCCGTTGGGTTTTGTTTGGTTCTCGTTGGTCATCGTGTTGGAAAAGGGTAAATTGTGGTTTCTGGAGAACATCAGGTAGGTTTAGGGTGGTTTTGGGGTGGATCTATGGTTTTGGTGTATTTTCTTCCAGTTTTGGTGGTGATCCTTTTCTTGTTTGGGGTGTTTCTGACGTGTTTTGGGGTCTCCATTTGGTTTAGTTGGGTTCTTGTTTGTCATTATGTTAAATAGGAGTGGATTGTGGGTTTTGGAGAAGATCAGGTAGGTTTAGGGTGGTTTTGGGGTGGATCTATGGTTTTGGGGGATTTTCTTCCAGTTTTGGTGGTGATCCTTTTCTTGTTTGGGGTGTTTTTGACGTGTTTTGGTGTCTCCATTAGGTTTTGTTGGGTTCTTGTTTGTCATTATGTTAAATAGGTGTGGATTGTGGGTTTTGGAGAAGATCAGGTAGGTTTAGGGTGGTTTTGGGGTGCATCTATGGTTTTGGGTGATTTTCTTCCAGTTTTGGGGGTGATGCCGTTCTTGTTTGGGGTGTTTTTGACGTTTTTTGGGGTCTCCGTTGGGTTTTGTTTGGTTCTCGTAGGTTATCATGGTGGAAAAGGGTAAATTGTGGGTTTTGGAGAACATCATGTAGGTTTAGGGTGGTTTTGGGGTGGATCTATGGTTTTGGGGGATTTTCTTCCAGTTTTGGGGGTGATGCCATTCTTGTTTGGGGTGTTTTTTAAGGTTTTTGGGGTCTCTGTTGGGTTTTGTTGTGTTCTCATTGGTCATCATGGTGGAAAAGAGTAAATTGTGGGTTTTGTAGAACATCAGGTAGGTTTAGGGTGGTTTTGGGGTGGATATATGGTACTCAGTTTTTTTTTTTTTTTTTTTTTTTTTGGGGGGGGGGGATGATCCTGGACTTTTTGTGTTGTTTTTGACTTGTTTTGGGGTCTCCGTTGGGTTTCATTGGGTTTTCCATGGTCATCGTGTTGTAAAAGGGTAAATTGTGGGTTTTGGAGAACTTCAGGTAGGTTTAGGGGGAGTTTTCGCGTGGATTCATGGTATTTGGGGTTTTCTTCTTTTTGGGGGAGTGATCCTCTCCTTTCTTCGGGTGATTTTGAAGTGTTTTGGGGTTTCCGTTGCGTTTCGTTGAATTCCTAATGTGTTTTATGGTGGTTGGGAGTGTGCTTTGGGATTAGGAGAACATCAGGTAGGTTTAGGGTGTCTTTGGGGTGGATCTATGGTATTTGGGGTTTTCTTCTATTTTTTGGCGTGATCCTGTTCTTTTTTGGGATGTATTTGAAGTGTTTTGGGGTCTCCGTTGGGTTTTGTTTGGTTCTCGTTGGTCATCGTGTTGGAAAAGGGTAAATTGTGGTTTTTGGAGAAGATCAGGTAGGTTTAGGGTTGTTTTGGGGTGGATCTATGGTTTTGGGGGATTTTCTTCCAGTTTTGGTGGTGATCCTTTTCTTGTTTGGGGTGTTTTTGACGTTTTTTGGGGTCTCCGTTGGGTTTTGTTGGGTTCTCGTAGGTTATCATGGTGGAAAAGGGTAAATTGTGGTTTTTGGAGAAGATCAGGTAGGTTTAGGGTGGTTTTGGGGTGGATCTATGGTTTTGGGGGATTTTCTTCCAGTTTTGGGGGTGATGCCATTCTTGTTTGGGGTATTTTTTATGGTTTTTGGGGTCTCTGTTTGGTTTTGTTGGGTTCTCGTTGGTTATCATGGTGGAAAAGTGTAAATTGTGGGTTTTGGAGAACATCAGGTAGGTTTAGGGTGGTTTTGGGGTGGATCTATGGTTTTGGGGGATTTTCTTCCAGTTTTGGGGGTGATGCCATTCTTGTTTGGGGTGTTTTTTAAGGTTTTTGGGGTCTCTGTTGGGTTTTGTTGTGTTCTCATTGGTCATCATGGTGGAAAAGGGTAAATTGTGGGTTTTGTAGAACATCAGGTAGGTTTAGGGTGGTTTTGGGGTGGATATATGGTACTCAGTTTTTTTTTTTTTTTTTTTTTTGGGGGGGGGGGATGATCCTGGACTTTTTGTGTTGTTTTTGACGTGTTTTGGGGTCTCCGTTGGGTTTCATTGGGTTTTCCATGGTCATCGTGTTGTAAAAGGGTAAATTGTGGGTTTTGGAGAACTTCAGGTAGGTTTAGGGGGAGTTTTCGCGTGGATTCATGGTATTTGGGGTTTTCTTCTTTTTGGGGGAGTGATCCTCTCCTTTCTTCGGGTGATTTTGAAGTGTTTTGGGGTTTCCGTTGCGTTTCGTTGAATTCCTAATGTGTTTTATGGTGGTTGGGAGTGTGCTTTGGGATTAGGAGAACATCAGGTAGGTTTAGGGTGTCTTTGGGGTGGATCTATGGTATTTGGGGTTTTCTTCTATTTTTTGGCGTGATCCTTTTCTTGTTTGGGGTGTTTTTGACGTTTTTTGGGGTCTCTGTTTGGTTTTGTTGGGTTCTCGTTGGTCATCATGGTGGAAAAGGGTAAATTGTGGTTTTTGGAGAACATCAGGTAGGTTTAGGGTGGTTTTGGGGTGGATCTATGGTTTTGGGGGATTTTCTTCCAGTTTTGGGGGTGATGCCGTTCTTGTTTGGGGTGTTTTTGACGTTTTTGGCGGTCTCTGTTGGGTTCTGTTGGGTTCTCGTTGGTCATCGTGTTGGAAAAGGGTAAATTGTGGTTTTTGGAGAACATCAGGTAGGTTTAGGGTGGTTTTGGGGTGGATCTATGGTTTTGGGGGATTTTCTTCCAGTTTTGGGGGTGATGCCGTTCTTGTTTGGGGTGTTTTTGACGTTTTTTGGGGTCTCCGTTGGGTTTTGTTGGGTTCTCGTTGGTTATCATGGTGGAAAAGGGTAAATTGTGGGTTTTGGAGAAGATCAGGTAGGTTTAGGGTGGTTTTGGGGTGGATCTATGGTTTTGGGGGATTTTCTTCCAGTTTTGGTGGTGATGCCGTTCTTTTTTGGGGTGTTTTTGACGTTTTTTGGGGTCTCCGTTGGGTTTTGTTTGGTTCTCGTAGGTTATCATGGTGGAAAAGTGTAAATTGTGGGTTTTGGAGAAGATCAGGTAGGTTTAGGGTGGTTTTGGGGTGGATCTATGGTTTTGGTGTATTTTCTTCCAGTTTTGGTGGTGATCCTTTTCTTGTTTGGGGTGTTTCTGACGTGTTTTGGGGTCTCCATTTGGTTTAGTTGGGTTCTTGTTTGTCATTATGTTAAATAGGATTGGATTGTGGGTTTTGGAGAAGATCAGGTAGGTTTAGGGTGGTTTTGGGGTGGATCTATGGTTTTGGGGGATTTTCTTCCAGTTTTGGTGGTGATCCTTTTCTTGTTTGGGGTGTTTTTGACGTGTTTTGGTGTCTCCATTAGGTTTTGTTGGGTTCTTGTTTGTCATTATGTTAAATAGGTGTGGATTGTGGGTTTTGGAGAAGATCAGGTAGGTTTAGGGTGGTTTTGGGGTGCATCTATGGTTTTGGGTGATTTTCTTCCAGTTTTGGGGGTGATGCCGTTCTTGTTTGGGGTGTTTTTGACGTTTTTTGGGGTCTCCGTTGGGTTTTGTTTGGTTCTCGTAGGTTATCATGGTGGAAAAGGGTAAATTGTGGGTTTTGGAGAACATCATGTAGGTTTAGGGTGTCTTTGGGGTGGATCTATGGTATTTGGGGTTTTCTTCTATTTTTTGGCGTGATCCTGTTCTTTTTTGGGATGTATTTGAAGTGTTTTGGGGTCTCCGTTGGGTTTTGTTTGGTTCTCGTTGGTCATCGTGTTGGAAAAGGGTAAATTGTGGTTTTTGGAGAACATCAGGTAGGTTTAGGGTGGTTTTGGGGTGGATCTATGGTTTTGGCGGATTTTCTTCCAGTTTTGGGGGTGATCCTTTTCTTGTTTGGGGTGTTTTTGACGTTTTTTGGGGTCTCCGTTGGGTTTTGTTGGGTTCTCATAGGTTATCATGGTGGAAAAGGGTAAATTGTGGTTTCTGGAGAACATCAGGTAGGTTTAGGGTGGTTTTGGGGTGGATCTATGGTTTTGGGGGATTTTCTTCCAGTTTTGGTGGTGATCCTTTTCTTGTTTGGGGTGTTTTTTAAGGTTTTTGGGGTCTCTGTTTGGTTTTGTTGGGTTCTCGTTGGTCATCATGTTGGAAAAGTGTAAATTGTGGGTTTTGGAGAACATCAGGTAGGTTTAGGGTGGTTTTGTCGTGGATATATTGTATTCAGTTTTTTTTTTTTTTTTTTTTTTTGGGGGGGGGGGGGATGATCCTGGACTTTTTGTGTTGTTTTTGACGTGTTTTGGGGTCTCCGTTGGGTTTCATTGGGTTTTCCATGGTCATCGTGTTGTAAAAGGGTAAATTGTGGGTTTTGGAGAACTTCAGGTAGGTTTAGGGGGAGTTTTCGCGTGGATTCATGGTATTTGGGGTTTTCTTCTTTTTGGGGGAGTGATCCTCTCCTTTCTTCGGGTGATTTTGAAGTGTTTTGGGGTTTCCGTTGCGTTTCGTTGAATTCCTAATGTGTTTTATGGTGGTTGGGAGTGTGCTTTGGGATTAGGAGAACATCAGGTAGGTTTAGGGTGTCTTTGGGGTGGATCTATGGTATTTGGGGTTTTCTTCTATTTTTTGGCGTGATCCTGTTCTTTTTTGGGGTGTATTTGAAGTGTTTTGGGGTCTCCGTTGGGTTTTGTTTGGTTCTCGTTGGTCATCATGGTGGAAAAGGGTAAATTGTGGGTTTTGGAGAAGATCAGGTAGGTTTAGGGTGGTTTTGGGGTGGATCTATGGTTTTGGTGTATTTTCTTCCAGTTTTGGTGGTGATCCTTTTCTTGTTTGGGGTGTTTTTGACGTGTTTTGGGGTCTCCATTTGGTTTAGTTGGGTTCTTGTTTGTCATTATGTTAAATAGGATTGGATTGTGGGTTTTGGAGAAGATCAGGTAGGTTTAGGGTGGTTTTGGGGTGGATCTATGGTTTTGGGGGATTTTCTTCCAGTTTTGGTGGTGATCCTTTTCTTGTTTGGGGTGTTTTTGACGTGTTTTGGTGTCTCCATTAGGTTTTGTTGGGTTCTTGTTTGTCATTATGTTAAATAGGTGTGGATTGTGGGTTTTGGAGAAGATCAGGTAGGTTTAGGGTGGTTTTGGGGTGCATCTATGGTTTTGGGTGATTTTCTTCCAGTTTTGGGGGTGATGCCGTTCTTGTTTGGGGTGTTTTTGACGTTTTTTGGGGTCTCCGTTGGGTTTTGTTTGGTTCTCGTAGGTTATCATGGTGGAAAAGGGTAAATTGTGGGTTTTGGAGAACATCATGTAGGTTTAGGGTGTCTTTGGGGTGGATCTATGGTATTTGGGGTTTTCTTCTATTTTTTGGCGTGATCCTGTTCTTTTTTGGGATGTATTTGAAGTGTTTTGGGGTCTCCGTTGGGTTTTGTTTGGTTCTCGTTGGTCATCGTGTTGGAAAAGGGTAAATTGTGGTTTTTGGAGAACATCAGGTAGGTTTAGGGTGGTTTTGGGGTGGATCTATGGTTTTGGCGGATTTTCTTCCAGTTTTGGGGGTGATCCTTTTCTTGTTTGGGGTGTTTTTGACGTTTTTTGGGGTCTCCGTTGGGTTTTGTTGGGTTCTCATAGGTTATCATGGTGGAAAAGGGTAAATTGTGGTTTTTGGAGAACATCAGGTAGGTTTAGGGTGGTTTTGGGGTGGATCTATGGTTTTGGCGGATTTTCTTCCAGTTTTGGGGGTGATGCCATTCTTGTTTGGGGTGTTTTTTAAGGTTTTTGGGGTCTCTGTTTGGTTTTGTTGGGTTCTCGTTGGTCATCATGTTGGAAAAGTGTAAATTGTGGGTTTTGGAGAACATCAGGTAGGTTTAGGGTGGTTTTGTCGTGGATATATTGTATTCAGTTTTTTTTTTTTTTTTTTTTTTTGGGGGGGGGGGGGGATGATCCTGGACATTTGTGTTGTTTTTGACGTGTTTTGGGGTCTCCGTTGGGTTTCATTGGGTTTTCCATGGTCATCGTGTTGTAAAAGGGTAAATTGTGGGTTTTGGAGAACTTCAGGTAGGTTTAGGGGGAGTTTTCGCGTGGATTCATGGTATTTGGGGTTTTCTTCTTTTTGGGGGAGTGATCCTCTCCTTTCTTCGGGTGATTTTGAAGTGTTTTGGGGTTTCCGTTGCGTTTCGTTGAATTCCTAATGTGTTTTATGGTGGTTGGGAGTGTGCTTTGGGATTAGGAGAACATCAGGTAGGTTTAGGGTGTCTTTGGGGTGGATCTATGGTATTTGGGGTTTTCTTCTATTTTTTGGCGTGATCCTGTTCTTTTTTGGGGTGTATTTGAAGTGTTTTGGGGTCTCCGTTGGGTTTTGTTTGGTTCTCGTTGGTCATCATGGTGGAAAAGGGTAAATTGTGGGTTTTGGAGAAGATCAGGTAGGTTTAGGGTGGTTTTGGGGTGGATCTATGGTTTTGGTGTATTTTCTTCCAGTTTTGGTGGTGATCCTTTTCTTGTTTGGGGTGTTTCTGACGTGTTTTGGGGTCTCCATTTGGTTTAGTTGGGTTCTTGTTTGTCATTATGTTAAATAGGAGTGGATTGTGGGTTTTGGAGAAGATCAGGTAGGTTTAGGGTGGTTTTGGGGTGGATCTATGGTTTTGGGGGATTTTCTTCCAGTTTTGGTGGTGATCCTTTTCTTGTTTGTGGTGTTTTTGATGTGTTTTGGTGTCTCCATTAGGTTTTGTTGGGTTCTTGTTTGTCATTATGTTAAATAGGTGTGGATTGTGGGTTTTGGAGAAGATCAGGTAGGTTTAGGGTGGTTTTGGGGTGCATCTATGGTTTTGGGTGATTTTCTTCCAGTTTTGGGGGTGATGCCGTTCTTGTTTGGGGTGTTTTTGACGTTTTTTGGGGTCTCCGTTGGGTTTTGTTTGGTTCTCGTAGGTTATCATGGTGGAAAAGGGTAAATTGTGGGTTTTGGAGAACATCATGTAGGTTTAGGGTGGTTTTGGGGTGGATCTATGGTTTTGGGGGATTTTCTTCCAGTTTTGGGGGTGATGCCATTCTTGTTTGGGGTGTTTTTTAAGGTTTTTGGGGTCTCTGTTGGGTTTTGTTGTGTTCTCATTGGTCATCATGGTGGAAAAGGGTAAATTGTGGGTTTTGGAGAACATCAGGTAGGTTTAGGGTGGTTTTGGGGTGGATATATGGTACTCAGTTTTTTTTTTTTTTTTTTTTTTTTGGGGGGGGGGGGGGTGATTCTGGACTTTTTGTGTTGTTTTTGACTTGTTTTGGGGTCTCCGTTTGGTTTCATTGGGTTTTCCATGGTCATCGTGTTGTAAAAGGGTAAATTGTGGGTTTTGGAGAACTTCAGGTAGGTTTAGGGGGAGTTTTCGCGTGGATTCATGGTATTTGGGGTTTTTTTCTTTTTGGGGGAGTGATCCTCTCCTTTCTTCGGGTGATTTTGAAGTGTTTTGGGGTTTCCGTTGCGTTTCGTTGAATTCCTAATGTGTTTTATGGTGGTTGGGAGTGTGCTTTGGGATTAGGAGAACATCAGGTAGGTTTAGGGTGTCTTTGGGGTGGATCTATGGTATTTGGGGTTTTCTTCTATTTTTTGGCGTGATCCTGTTCTTTTTTGGGGTGTATTTGAAGTGTTTTGGGGTCTCCGTTGGGTTTTGTTTGGTTCTCGTTGGTCATCGTGTTGGAAAAGGGTAAATTGTGGTTTCTGGAGAACATCAGGTAGGTTTAGGGTGGTTTTGGGGTGGATCTATGGTTTTGGCGGATTTTCTTCCAGTTTTGGTGGTGATCCTTTTCTTGTTTGGGGTGTTTTTGACGTTTTTTGGGGTCTCCGTTGGGTTTTGTTGGGTTCTCGTAGGTTATCATGGTGGAAAAGTGTAAATTGTGGTTTTTGGAGAAGATCAGGTAGGTTTAGGGTGGTTTTGGGGTGGATCTATGGTTTTGGGGGATTTTCTTCCAGTTTTGGGGGTGATGCCATTCTTGTTTGGGGTATTTTTTAAGGTTTTTGGGGTCTCTGTTTGGTTTTGTTGGGTTCTCGATGGTCATCATGGTGGAAAAGTGTAAATTGTGGGTTTTGGAGAACATCAGGTAGGTTTAGGGTGGTTTTGGGGTGGATCTATGGTTTTGGGGGATTTTCTTCCAGTTTTGGGGGTGATGCCGTTCTTGTTTGGGGTGTTTTTGACGTTTTTGGCGGTCTCTGTTGGGTTCTGTTGGGTTCTCCTTGGTCATCGTGTTGAAAAAGGGTAAATTGTGGTTTTTGGAGAACATCAGGTAGGTTTAGGGTGGTTTTGGGGTGGATCTATGGTTTTGGTGTATTTTCTTCCAGTTTTGGTGGTGATCCTTTTCTTGTTTGGGGTGTTTCTGACGTGTTTTGGGGTCTCCATTTGGTTTAGTTGGGTTCTTGTTTGTCATTATGTTAAATAGGAGTGGATTGTGGGTTTTGGAGAAGATCAGGTAGGTTTAGGGTGGTTTTGGGGTGGATCTATGGTTTTGGGGGATTTTCTTCCAGTTTTGGTGGTGATCCTTTTCTTGTTTGGGGTGTTTTTGACGTGTTTTGGTGTCTCCATTAGGTTTTGTTGGGTTCTTGTTTGTCATTATGTTAAATAGGTGTGGATTGTGGGTTTTGGAGAAGATCAGGTAGGTTTAGGGTGGTTTTGGGGTGCATCTATGGTTTTGGGTGATTTTCTTCCAGTTTTGGGGGTGATGCCGTTCTTGTTTGGGGTGTTTTTGACGTTTTTTGGGGTCTCCGTTGGGTTTTGTTTGGTTCTCGTAGGTTATCATGGTGGAAAAGGGTAAATTGTGGTTTTTGGAGAAGATCAGGTAGGTTTAGGGTGGTTTTGGGGTGGATCTATGGTTTTGGGGGATTTTCTTCCAGTTTTGGGGGTGATGCCATTCTTGTTTGGGGTGTTTTTTAAGGTTTTTGGGGTCTCTGTTGGGTTTTGTTGTGTTCTCATTGGTCATCATGGTGGAAAAGGGTAAATTGTGGGTTTTGTAGAACATCAGGTAGGTTTAGGGTGGTTTTGGGGTGGATATATGGTACTCAGTTTTTTGTTTTTGTTTTTTTTTTTTGGGGGGGGGGGGATGATCCTGGACTTTTTGTGTTGTTTTTGACTTGTTTTGGGGTCTCCGTTGGGTTTCATTGGGTTTTCCATGGTCATCGTGTTGTAAAAGGGTAAATTGTGGGTTTTGGAGAACTTCAGGTAGGTTTAGGGGGAGTTTTCGCGTGGATTCATGGTATTTGGGGTTTTCTTCTTTTTGGGGGAGTGATCCTCTCCTTTCTTCGGGTGATTTTGAAGTGTTTTGGGGTTTCCGTTGCGTTTCGTTGAATTCCTAATGTGTTTTATGGTGGTTGGGAGTGTGCTTTGGGATTAGGAGAACATCAGGTAGGTTTAGGGTGTCTTTGGGGTGGATCTATGGTATTTGGGGTTTTCTTCTATTTTTTGGCGTGATCCTGTTCTTTTTTGGGGTGTATTTGAAGTGTTTTGGGGTCTCCGTTGGGTTTTGTTTGGTTCTCGTTGGTCATCGTGTTGGAAAAGGGTAAATTGTGGTTTCTGGAGAACATCAGGTAGGTTTAGGGTGGTTTTGGGGTGGATCTATGGTTTTGGCGGATTTTCTTCCAGTTTTGGTGGTGATCCTTTTCTTGTTTGGGGTGTTTTTGACGTTTTTTGGGGTCTCCGTTGGGTTTTGTTGGGTTCTCGATGGTCATCATGGTGGAAAAGTGTAAATTGTGGGTTTTGGAGAACATCAGGTAGGTTTAGGGTGGTTTTGGGGTGGATCTATGGTTTTGGGGGATTTTCTTCCAGTTTTGGGGGTGATGCCGTTCTTGTTTGGGGTGTTTTTGACGTTTTTGGCGGTCTCTGTTGGGTTCTGTTGGGTTCTCGTTGGTCATCGTGTTGAAAAAGGGTAAATTGTGGTTTTTGGAGAACATCAGGTAGGTTTAGGGTGGTTTTGGGGTGGATCTATGGTTTTGGCGGATTTTCTTCCAGTTTTGGGGGTGATGCCGTTCTTGTTTGGGGTGTTTTTGACGTTTTTTGGGGTCTCCGTTGGGTTTTGTTGGGTTCTCGTTGGTTATCATGGTGGAAAAGGGTAAATTGTGGGTTTTGTAGAACATCAGGTAGGTTTAGGGTGGTTTTGGGGTGGATATATTGTACTCAGTTTTTTGGTTTTTTTTTTTTTTTGGGGGGGGGGGGATGATCCTGGACTTTTTGTGTTGTTTTTGACTTGTTTTGGCGTCTCCGTTGGGTTTTGTTTGGTTCTCGTTGGTCATCGTGTTGTAAAAGGGTAAATTGTGGGTTTTGGAGAACTTCAGGTAGGTTTAGGGGGAGTTTTCGCGTGGATTCATGGTATTTGGGGTTTTCTTCTTTTTGGGGGAGTGATCCTCTCCTTTCTTCGGGTGATTTTGAAGTGTTTTGGGGTTTCCGTTGCGTTTCGTTGAATTCCTAATGTGTTTTATGGTGGTTGGGAGTGTGCTTTGGGATTAGGAGAACATCAGGTAGGTTTAGGGTGTCTTTGGGGTGGATCTATGGTATTTGGGGTTTTCTTCTATTTTTTGGCGTGATCCTGTTCTTTTTTGGGGTGTATTTGAAGTGTTTTGGGGTCTCCGTTTGGTTTTGTTTGGTTCTCGTTGGTCATCATGGTGGAAAAGGGTAAATTGTGGGTTTTGGAGAAGATCAGGTAGGTTTAGGGTGGTTTTGGGGTGGATCTATGGTTTTGGTGTATTTTCTTCCAGTTTTGGTGGTGATCCTTTTCTTGTTTGGGGTGTTTTTGACGTGTTTTGGTGTCTCCATTAGGTTTTGTTGGGTTCTTGTTTGTCATTATGTTAAATAGGTGTGGATTGTGGGTTTTGGAGAAGATCAGGTAGGTTTAGGGTGGTTTTGGGGTGCATCTATGGTTTTGGGTGATTTTCTTCCAGATTTGGGGGTGATGCCGTTCTTGTTTGGGGTGTTTTTGACGTTTTCTGGGGTCTCCGTTGGGTTTTGTTTGGTTCTCGTAGGTTATCATGGTGGAAAAGGGTAAATTGTGGGTTTTGGAGAACATCATGTAGGTTTAGGGTGGTTTTGGGGTGGATCTATGGTTTTGGGGGATTTTCTTCCAGTTTTGGTGGTGATGCCATTCTTGTTTGGGGTGTTTTTTAAGGTTTTTGGGGTCTCTGTTGGGTTTTGTTGTGTTCTCATTGGTCATCATGGTGGAAAAGGGTAAATTGTGGGTTTTGTAGAACATCAGGTAGGTTTAGGGTGGTTTTGGTGTGGATCTATGGTACTCAGTTTTTTGGTTTTTTTTTTTTTTTTTGGGGGGGGGGGGGGGATGATCCTGGACTTTTTGTGTTGTTTTTGACTTGTTTTGGGGTCTCCGTTGGGTTTCATTGTGTTTTCCATGGTCATCGTGTTGTAAAAGGGTAAATTGTGGGTTTTGGAGAACTTCAGGTAGGTTTAGGGGGAGTTTTCGCGTGGATTCATGGTATTTGGGGTTTTCTTCTTTTTGGGGGAGTGATCCTCTCCTTTCTTCGGGTGATTTTGAAGTGTTTTGGGGTTTCCGTTGCGTTTCGTTGAATTCCTAATGTGTTTTATGGTGGTTGGGAGTGTGCTTTGGGATTAGGAGAACATCAGGTAGGTTTAGGGTGTCTTTGGGGTGGATCTATGGTATTTGGGGTTTTCTTCTATTTTTTGGCGTGATCCTGTTCTTTTTTGGGGTGTATTTGAAGTGTTTTGGGGTCTCCGTTGGGTTTTGTTTGGTTCTCGTTGGTCATCGTGTTGGAAAAGGGTAAATTGTGGTTTCTGGAGAACATCAGGTAGGTTTAGGGTGGTTTTGGGGTGGATCTATGGTTTTGGCGGATTTTCTTCCAGTTTTGGTGGTGATCCTTTTCTTGTTTGGGGTGTTTTTGACGTTTTTTGGGGTCTCCGTTGGGTTTTGTTGGGTTCTCGTAGGTTATCATGGTGGAAAAGTGTAAATTGTGGTTTTTGGAGAAGATCAGGTAGGTTTAGGGTGGTTTTGGGGTGGATCTATGGTTTTGGGGGATTTTCTTCCAGTTTTGGGGGTGATGCCATTCTTGTTTGGGGTATTTTTTAAGGTTTTTGGGGTCTCTGTTTGGTTTTGTTGGGTTCTCGATGGTCATCATGGTGGAAAAGGGTAAATTGTGGGTTTTGGTGAACATCAGGTAGGTTTAGGGTGGTTTTGGGGTGGATCTATGGTTTTGGCGGATTTTCTTCCAGTTTTGGGGGTGATGCCGTTCTTGTTTGGGGTGTTTTTGACGTTTTTTGGGGTCTCCGTTGGGTTTTGTTTGGTTCTCGTAGGTTATCATGGTTGAAAAGGGTAAATTGTGGGTTTTGGAGAACATCAGGTAGGTTTAGGGTGGTTTTGGGGTGGATCTATGGTTTTGGGGGATTTTCTTCCAGTTTTGGGGGTGATGCCATTCTTGTTTGGGGTATTTTTTAAGGTTTTTGGGGTCTCTGTTTGGTTTTGTTGGGTTCTCGTTGGTCATCATGGTGGAAAAGTGTAAATTGTGGGTTGTGGAGAACATCAGGTAGGTTTAGGGTGGTTTTGGGGTGGATATATGGTACTCAGTTTTTTGTTTTTTTTTTTTTTTTTGGGGGGGGGGATGATCCTGGACTTTTTGTGTTGTTTTTGACGTGTTTTGGGGTCTCCGTTGGGTTTCATTGGGTTTTCCATGGTCATCGTGTTGTAAAAGGGTAAATTGTGGGTTTTGGAGAACTTCAGGTAGGTTTAGGGGGAGTTTTCGCGTGGATTCATGGTATTTGGGGTTTTCTTCTTTTTGGGGGAGTGATCCTCTCCTTTCTTCGGGTGATTTTGAAGTGTTTTGGGGTTTCCGTTGCGTTTCGTTGAATTCCTAATGTGTTTTATGGTGGTTGGGAGTGTGCTTTGGGATTAGGAGAACATCAGGTAGGTTTAGGGTGTCTATGGGGTGGATCTATGGTATTTGGGGTTTTCTTCTATTTTTTGGCATGAACCTGTTCTTTTTTGGGGTGTTTTTGATGTGTTTTGGGGTCTCCGTTGGGTTTTGTTGTGTTCCTGTTGGTCTTTATGTTAAATAGGTGTGGATTGTGGTTTTTGGAGAATATCAGGTAGGTTTAGGGTGGTTTTGGGGTGGATCTATGGTTTTGGTGGATTTTCTTTCAGTTTTGGAGGTGATGCCGATATTTTTTGGGGTGTTTTTGACGTGTTTTGGGGTCTCCATTAGGTTTTGTTGGGTTCCTGTTTGTCATTATGTTAAATAGGAGTGGATTGTGGGTTTTGGAGAACATCAGGTAGGTTTAGGGTGGTTTTGGGGTGGATCTATGGTTTTGGCGTATTTTCGTCCAGATTTGGGCGTGATGCCGATATTTTTTGGGGTGTTTTTGACGTGTTTTGGGGTCTCTGTTCGGTTTATTTGCGTTCTCATTGGTCATCATGGTGGAAAAGTGTACATTGTGGGTTTTGGAGAACATCAGGTAGGTTTAGGGTGTCTTTGGGGTGGATCTATGGTATTTGGGGTTTTCTTCTATTTTTTGGCATGAACCTGTTCTTTTTTGGGGTGTTTTTGATGTGTTTTGGGGTCTCCGTTGGGTTTTGTTGTGTTATTGTTGGTCATTATGTTAAATAGGAGTGGATTGTGGGTTTTGGAGAACATCAGGTAGGTTTAGGATGGTTTTGGGGTGGATCTATGGTTTTGGCGTATTTTCTTCCAGATTTGGGGGTGATGCCGATATTTTTTGGGGTGTTTTTGACGTGTTTTGGGGTCTCTGTTGGGTTTATTTGCGTTCTCATTTGTCATCATGGTGGAAAAGGGTACATTGTGGGTTTTGGAGAACATCAGGTAGGTTTAGGGTGGTTTTGGGGTAAATCTATGGTATTTGGTGTTTTCTTCTATTTTTTGGCATGAACCTGTTCTTTTTTGGTGTGTTTTTGACGTGTTTTGGGGTCTCCGTTGGGTTTCGTTGGGATTTCCGTGGTCATCATTGTGGAAAAGGGTAAATTGCTGTTTTTGGAGATATTCAGGTAGGTTTAGGGGGAGTTTTCGCGTGGATTCATGGTATTTGGGGTTTTCTTCTATTTTGGAGAGTGATCCTCTCCTTTCTTCGTGTGATTTTATGGTGGTTGGGAGTGTGCTTTGGGATTAGGAGAACATCAGGTAGGTTTAGGGTGTCTTTGGGGTGGATCTATGGTTTTGGAGTATTTTCTTTCAGTTTTGGAGGTGATGCCGGTCTTGTTTGGGTGTTTTTGACGTTTTTTGGGGTCTCTGTTGGGTTTCGTTGGGTTCTCGTTGGTCATCATGGTGGAAAAGGGGAAATTGTGGGTTTTGGAGAACATCAGGTAGGTTTAGGGTGGTTTTGGGGTGGATCTATGGTTTTGGCGGATTTTCTTCCAGTTTTGGGGGTGATGCCGATATTTTTTGGGGTGTTTTTGACGTGTTTTGGGGTCTCCATTAGGTTTTGTTTTGTTCTTTTTTGTCATTATGTTAAATAGGAGTGGATTGTGGTTTTTGTAGAACATCAGGTAGGTTTAGGGTGGTTTTGGGGTGGATCTATGGTTTTGGCGGATTTTCTTTCAGTTGTATTTGTGATGCCATTCTTGTTTGGGGTGTTTTTTAAGGTTTTTGGGGTCTCTGTTTGGTTTTGTTTGGTTCTCGTTGGTCATCATGGTGGAAAAGGGTAAATTGTGGGTTTTGGAGAACATCAGGTAGGTTTAGGGTGGTTTTGTCGTGGATATATGGTATTCAGTTTTTTTTTTTTTTTTTTTTTTTGGTGGGGGGGAGGGGGATGATCCTGGACTTTTTGTGTTGTTTTTGACGTGTTTTGGGGTCTCCGTTGGGTTTCATTGGGTTTTCCATGGTCATCGTGTTGTAAAAGGGTAAATTGTGGGTTTTGGAGAACTTCAGGTAGGTTTAGGGGGAGTTTTCACGTGGATTCATGGTATTTGGGGTTTTCTTCTTTTTGGGGGAGTGATCCTCTCCTTTCTTCGGGTGATTTTGAAGTGTTTTGGGGTTTCCGTTGCGTTTCGTTGAGTTCCTACTGTGTTTTATGGTGGTTGGGAGTGTGCTTTGGGATTAGGAGAACATCAGTTATGGGCGTTATGTTAAATAGGTGTGGATGGTGGGTTTTGGAGAACATCAGGTAGGTTTTAGTTTTTTGGGGGGTTATATCATGTTTTTTTTTTTTTTAGGATCTGGGTTGATTTTTTTTTTTTTTTGTTTTTTGGTTCTCTGTTGTGTTTCGTTGGGTTTTCCGTGGTCATCATGGTGGAAAAGGGTAAATTGTGGGTTTTGGAGAACATCAGGTAGGTTTAGGGTGGTTTTGGGGTGGATCTATGGTTTTGGTGGATTTTCTTCCAGTTTTGGGGGTGATGCCGATATTTTTTGGGGTGTTTTTGACGTTCTTTGGGGTCTCTGTTGGGTTTTGTTGGGTTCTCGTTTGTCATCATGGTGGAAAATGGTAAATTGTGGGTTTTGGAGAAAATCAGGTAGGTTTAGGGTGGTTTTGGGGTGGATCTATGGTTTTGGCGGATTTTCTTCCAGTTTTGGGGGTGATGCCGATATTTTTTGGTGTGTTTTTGACGTGTTTTGGGGTCTCCGTTGGGTTTCGTTGGGTTTTCCACGGTCATCATGGTGGAAAAGGGTAAATTGCTGATTTTGGAGAACTTCAGGTAGGTTTAGGGGACTTTTCGCGTGGATTCATGGTATTTGGGGTTTTCTTCTTTTTGGGGGAGTGATCCTCTCCTTTCTTCGGGTGATTTTGAAGTGTTTTGGGGTTTCCGTTGCGTTTCGTTGAGTTCCTATGCGTTTTATGGTGGTTGGGAGTGTGCTTTGGGATTAGGAGAACATCAGTTATGGGCGTTATGTTAAATAGGTGTGGATGGTGGGTTTTGGAGAACATCAGGTAGGTTTTAGTTTTTTTGGGGGTTATATCATGTTTTTTTTTTTTTTAGGATCTGGTTTGATTTTTTTTTTTTTTTTTTTTTTGGTTCTCTGTTGTGTTTCGTTGGGTTTTCCGTGGTCATCATGGTGGAAAAGGGTAAATTGCGGGTTTTGGAGAACTTCAGGTAGTTTTAATGGGACTTTTGGGGTGGATTCATGGTATTTGCGTTTTTCTTCTGTTTTTTTTGGGGGGGTGATCTTGTTCTTTTTTGATGTGTTTTTGACATGTTTTGGGGTCTCCGTTGGGTTTCGTTGGGTTGTCGTTTGTCGTTAAGGTCAATGGGAGTGGATTGTGGGGTTTGGAGAAGATCAGGTGAGCTTAGGGTGGTTTTGGGGGGAAAATCACGGTTTTGTTTTTTTTTCTTCTGATCCAGTTCCTTTTTGGCGTGTTTTTGACGTGTTTTGGGGTCTCCGTTGGATTTTAGTTGGGTTCTTGTTGGTCATCAGTGTGGAAAATGGTAAATAGTTGGTTTTGGTGAACATCAGGTAGGTTTAGGGTGGTTTGGGGGTGCATCTATGGTATTTGGGGTTTTCTTCTTTTTTTTGGGGGGGTGATCCTGTTCTTTTTTTGTGGTGTTTTTGACGTGTTTTGGGGTCTCTGTTGGGTTTCGTTGCGTTTTCCGTTGTCATCATGTTGGAAAATGGTAAATTGTGGGTTTTGGAGAACATCAGGTAGGTTAAGGGGGACGTTTGGGGTGGATTCATGGTATTTGGGGTTTTCTTTCGTTTTGGGGTGATCCTGTTCTTGTTTGGGGTGTTTATAACGTGTTTTGGGGTCTCCGTTGGGTTTTATTGTTTTCTTGTTGGGCGTTATGTTAAATAGGTGTGGATGGTGGGTTTTGGAGAACATCAGGTAGGTTTTAGTTTTTTTGGGGGTTATATCATGTTTTTTTTTTTTTTAGGATCTGGGTTGATTTTTTTTTTTTTTTTTTTTTTTGGTTCTCTGTTGTGTTTCGTTGGGTTTTCCGTGGTCATCATGGTGGAAAAGGGTAAATTGTGGGTTTTGGAGAAGATCAGGTAGGTTTAGGGTGGTTTTGGGGTGGATCTATGGTTTTGGGGGATTTTCTTCCAGTTTTGGGGGTGATGCCGTTCTTGTTTGGGGTGTTTTTGACGTTCTTTGGGGTCTCTGTTGGGTTTTGTTGGGTTCTCGTTGGTCATCATGGTGGAAAATGGTAAATTGTGGGTTTTGGAGAACATCAGGTAGGTTTAGGGTGGTTTTGGGGTGGATCTATGGTTTTGGCGTATTTTCTTCCAGTTTTGGGGGTGATGCCGATATTTTTTGGGGTGTTTTTGACGTGTTTTGGGGTCTCCGTTAGGTTTTGTTGGGTTCTTGTTGGTCATTATTTTAAATAGGTGTGGATTGTCGGTTTTGGAGAACATCGGGTAGGTTTAGGGTGCTTTTGGGGTAGATCTATGGTATTCAGGGTTTTTTTTTGTGGGGGGGGGGATGATTCATGGTATTTGGGGTTTTCTTCTATTTTTTGGCGTGATCCTGTTCTTTTTTTTGTGGTGTTTTTGACGTGTTTCGGGGACTCTGTTGGGTTTCGTTGTGTTTTCCCATGTCATCATGTTGGAAAATGGTAAATTGTGGGTTTTGGAGAACATCTGGTGAGTTTAAGGAATTTGGGGGTTGAATCTCTGGCTTTGGGGGATTTCTTCTGTTACTTTTTTTTTTTTTTTTTTTTTTTTTTACGTTTTTCTTCTGTTTCTGGGGTGGTCTCGTTCTTTTTTGGGGGTGTTTTGTTGGGTTTTCCGTTGTCATCGTGGTGGAAAAGGGTAAATTGTGGGTTATGGAGAACATCAGGTAGGTTAAGGGGGACGTTTGGGGTGGATTCATGGTATTTGGGGTTTTCTTTCGTTTTGGGGTGATCCTGTTCTTGTTTGGGGTTATTATAACGTGTTTTGGTGTCTCCGTTGGGTTTTGTTGGGTTCCTAATTGTTTTTACGGTTCTCTGGAGTGTACTTTGGGATTTGCAGAACATTAGGTAGGTTTAGGGGGACTTTTGGGATGGATCTATGGTTTTTGGGGTTTTTCTTTCGTTTTTGGGGTGATCCTTTTCTTTTTGGGGTTGTTTTTGACGTGTTTTGTCTTCTCCGTTGTGTTTTTTTTGGTTCTCGGTCATCATGGTGGAAAAGGGTAAATTGTGGGTTTTGGAGAACATCAGGTGATTTTAAGGATTTTTGGGGGGTGAATCTATGATTTTGGGGGATTTCTTCTGTTTTTTTTTTTTCTTTTTTTTTTTTTTTTAGGGTTATCTTCTTTTTTTGGGGTGGTCCCGTTCTTTATTTGTTGTTTTATTGGGTTTTCTGTTGTCATCGTGGTGGAAAAGGGTAAATTGCGGGTTTTGTAGAACTTCAGGTAGGTTTAGGGGGACCTTTGGTGCGGATTCATGGTATTTGGCGTTTTCTTCTGTTTTTTGGGGCGATCCTGTTCTTTTTTGTGGTGTTTTTGACGTGTTTTGTGGTCTCCATTGGATTTCGTTGGGTTCTCGTTGGTCGTTAAGGTAAAAGGGAGTGGATTGTGGGTTTTGGAGAAGATTAGTTGAGTTTAGGGTGGTATTGGGGGAAAATTCATACTTTATTTTAGTTTTATTTTTTTTTTTCTTCTGATCCAGTTCTTTTTTGGCGTTATTTTGACGTGTTTTGGGGTCTCTGATTGGTTTCGTTGGGTTTTCCTTTGACATCGTGGTGGAAAAAGAGAAATTGTGGGTTTTGGAGAACTTCAGGTAGGTTTAGGGGGACTTTTGGGGCAGATTCATGGTTTTGGGGGTTTTCTTCTGTTTTTTTTTTTGCCTGGTCCCGTTCTTTTTTGGGAAGTTTTTGAGGTGTTTGGGGTTTTCCGTTGGGTTTTGTTGGGTTCTCGGTCATCATGGTGAAAAAGGGTAAATTGTGGGTTTTGGAGAATATCTGGTGAGTTTAAGGAATTTGGGGGTTGAATCTCTGGCTTTGGGGGATTTCTTCTGTTATTTTTTTTTTTTTTTTTTTACGGTTTTCTTCTGTTTCTGGGGTGGTCTCGTTCTTTTTTGGGGGTGTTTTGTTGGGTTTTCCGTTGTCATCGTGGTGGAAAAGGGTAAATTGCGGGTTATGGAGAACATCAGGTAGGTTTAGGGTGGTTTGAGGATGGATCTATGGTTCTGGGTGTTTTCTTTCATTTTTGGGGGTGATCGTGTTCTTTTTTGGGGTGTCTTTGACGTGTTTTGGGGTCTCTGTTGGGTTTCGTTTGGTTTTCCGTTGTCATCATGGTGGAAAATGGTAAATTGTGGGTTTTGGAGAACATCAGGTAGGTTTAGGGGGCCTTTTGGGGTGGATCTATGTCTTTTGGGGTTTACTTCTGTTATTTTGGGATGATCCTGTTCTTTTTTGGGGTGTTTATGCCGTGTTTTGGTGTCTCCGTTGGGCTTTGTTGGGTTCCTAATGGGTTTTATGGTGGTTGGGAGTGGACTTTGGGTTTTGGAGAACATCAGGTAGGTTTAGGGGGACATTTGGGGTGGATCTATGGCTTTTTGGGGTTTTCTCGGGTTTTCTGGGGTGATCCTATTCTTTTTTGTTGTGTTTTTGAGGTGTTTTGTGGTCTCCGTTGGGTTTTGTTGGGTTCTTGTTGGTCATCATGGTAAATGGTAGTGAAATGTGGGATTTGGAGAAGATCAGGTGAGTTTAGGGTGGTTTTGTGGGGAAATTTATGGTTTTTGTTTTTTTTTTTTCTTCTTATCCAGTTCTTTTTTGGCGTGTTTTTGACATGTTTTGGGGTCTCCGTTGGGTTTTGTTGGGTTTTCCGTTTTCATCATGGTGGAAAATGGTAAATTGTGGGTTTTGGAGAACATCAGGTAGGTTTAGGGGGACTTTTGGGGTGGATCTATGTCTTTTGGGGTTTACTTCTGTTATTTTGGGATGATCCTGTTCTTTTTTGGGGTGTTTATGCCGTGTTTTGGTGTCTCCGTTGGGCTTTGTTGGGTTCCTAATGGGTTTTATGGTGGTTGGGAGTGGACTTTGGGTTTTGGAGAACATCAGTGTGGTGTTTTTACCGTGCTGGTCAGCTAAACCCCACAACCGCTCTCTCACTCCCCCTCCTTTAGATGAGGAGGGGGAGAAGTAAAGCAAAGAACAACTCACGGGTTGAGATAAGGATAATTATTTAAAGGGAAATAATTATAATAGTTAAATAAAGACTACCATGAACTAAACAATTTAACTAAGGGGAAGTAAAAGGGAAAAGGGGAACAAGGGAGGAAAACAAACAAACAAAATAAATGAAAGCTATATGGAAGTGCAGAGGAAAGAAATTACTCTCTACTTCCCACAAATGAGCGATGATTGACCACGTCCTTGAAGCAAGGCCTCAACGCACGCAGCCGGTGTTCGAGAGGAGGACCGAGGTCTTCTCAACGAGAGCCCACCCCTCCCCTCTTCTTCCTGTTTCCACCTTTTATTGCTGAGTGTGACACCACATGGTATGGAATATCCCTTTGATTGGTTTAGGTCAGCTGCCATAGTGATGTTTCTCTCCTCACTTTTTGCCCACCCCCTAGGAGGGTTAGAGAAAGGCCCAATGCTGTGCCACTGCTGCTCAGCAGTAGACACAACACTGGTGTGATAACACTGCTGTTCCAGCTACAAGTACAGAGTACGGCACTGTATGGGCTGCTGCCGGGAAAGTTAACATTCCAGCCAGACCCAGTACAATCAGGTAGGTTTAGGGTGGTTTTGGGGTGGATCTATGATTTTGGGGATTTTCTTTCGTTTTTGGGCGTGATCCTATTCTTTTTGGGGGTGTTTGTGACGTGTTTTATGGTCTCCGTTGGGTTTTGTTGCGTTTTCCGTTGTCATCGTGGTGGAAAATGGTAAATTGCGATTTTTGGAGAACTTCAGGTAGTTTTAGGGGGACTTCTGGGGTGGATTCATGGTATTTGAGTTTTTCTTCTGTTTTTTGGGGTGATCCTGTTCTTTTCTGGGGTATTTTTGACGTGTTTTTGGGTCTCCGTTGGGTTTCGTTGTGTTGTCGTTCGTCGTTAAGTTCAATGGGAGTGGATTGTGGGGTTTGGAGACGATCAGGTGAGTTTAGGGTGGTTTTGGGGGGAAATTCATGGTATTGGGTTTTTTTCTTCTGATCCAGTTCTTTTTTGGGGTGTTTTTGATGTGTTTTTGGGTCTCCGTTGGGTTTTAGTTGGGTTCTTGTTGGTCATCATGTTGGAAAATTGTAAATTGTGGGTTTTGGAGAACATCAGGTAGGTTTAGGGTGGTTTTGGGGTGGATCTATGGTTTTGGGGTTTTCTTCTGTTTTTTTTTTTTGTTTGTTTGTTTGTTTGTTTTTTTTTTTTTTTTTTTTGTGGTGATCGTGTTCTTTTTTGGGGTGTTTTTGACGTGTTTTGGGGTCTCCGTTGGGTTTCGTTGGGTTCTCGTTGGTCGTTAAGTTAAATGGGAGTGGATTGTGGGTTTTGGAGAAGAGTAGGTGAGTTTAAGGTGTTATTGGGGGAAAGTTCATACGTTTTTTTTTTTTTTTTTTCTTCTGATCCTGTTCTTTTTTGGCGTTATTTTGACGTGTTTTGGGTTCTCCGATTGGTTTCGTTGGGTTTTCCTTTGTCATCGTGGTGGTAAAAGGTAAATTGTGGGTTTTGGAGAAATTCAGGTGAGTTTAAGGATTTTTGGGTGGTGGATCTATGGTTTTGGGGATTTTCTTTCGTTTTTGGGGGTGATCCTATTCTTTTTGTGGTGTTTTTGACATGTTTTGGTGTCTCCGTTGGATTTTGTTGGGTTTTCCGTGGTCATCATGGTGGAAAAGGGTAAATTGCGGGTTTTGGAGAACTTCAGGTAGTTTTAATGGGACTTTTGGGGTGGATTCATGGTATTTGCGTTTTTCTTCTGTTTTTTTTTGGGGGGTGATCTTGTTCTTTTTTGGTGTGTTTTTGACATGTTTTGGGGTCTCCGTTGGGTTTCGTTGGGTTGTCGTTTGTCGTTAAGGTCAATGGGAGTGGATTGTGGGGTTTGGAGAAGATCAGGTGAGCTTAGGGTGGTTTTGGGGGGAAAATCACGGTTTTGTTTTTTTTTCTTCTGATCCAGTTCCTTTTTGGCGTGTTTTTGACGTGTTTTGGGGTCTCCGTTGGATTTTAGTTGGGTTCTTGTTGGTCATCAGTGTGGAAAATGGTAAATAGTTGGTTTTGGTGAACATCAGGTAGGTTTAGGGTGGTTTGGGGGTGCATCTATGGTATTTGGGGTTTTCTTCTTTTTTTTTGGGGGGTGATCCTGTTCTTTTTTTGTGGTGTTTTTGACGTGTTTTGGGGTCTCTGTTGGGTTTCGTTGCGTTTTCCGTTGTCATCATGTTGGAAAATGGTAAATTGTGGGTTTTGGAGAACATCAGGTAGGTTAAGGGGGACGTTTGGGGTGGATTCATGGTATTTGGGGTTTTCTTTCATTTTGGGGTGATCCTGTTCTTGTTTGGGGTTATTATAACGTGTTTTGGTGTCTCCGTTGGGTTTTGTTGGGTTCCTAATTGTTTTTACGGTTCTCTGGAGTGTACTTTGGGATTTGCAGAACATTAGGTAGGTTTAGGGGGACTTTTGGGATGGATCTATGGTTTTTGGGGTTTTTCTTTCGTTTTTGGGGTGATCCTTTTCTTTTTGGGGTTGTTTTTGACGTGTTTTGTCTTCTCCGTTGTGTTTTTTTTGGTTCTCGGTCATCATGGTGGAAAAGGGTAAATTGTGGGTTTTGGAGAACATCAGGTGATTTTAAGGATTTTTGGGGGGTGAATCTATGATTTTGGGGGATTTCTTCTGTTTTTTTTTTTTTTTTCTTTTTTTTTTTTTTAGGGTTATCTTCTTTTACTGGGGTGGTCCCGTTCTTTATTTGTTGTTTTATTGGGTTTTCTGTTGTCATCGTGGTGGAAAAGGGTAAATTGCGGGTTTTGTAGAACTTCAGGTAGGTTTAGGGGGACCTTTGGTGCGGATTCATGGTATTTGGCGTTTTCTTCTGTTTTTTGGGGCGATCCTGTTCTTTTTTGTGGTGTTTTTGACGTGTTTTGTGGTCTCCATTGGATTTCGTTGGGTTCTCGTTGGTCGTTAAGGTAAAAGGGAGTGGATTGTGGGTTTTGGAGAAGATTAGTTGAGTTTAGGGTGGTATTGGGGGAAAATTCATACTTTATTTTAGTTTTATTTTTTTTTTTCTTCTGATCCAGTTCTTTTTTGGCGTTATTTTGACGTGTTTTGGGGTCTCTGATTGGTTTCGTTGGGTTTTCCTTTGACATCGTGGTGGAAAAAGAGAAATTGTGGGTTTTGGAGAACTTCAGGTAGGTTTAGGGGGACTTTTGGGGCAGATTCATGGTTTTGGGGGTTTTCTTCTGTTTTTTTTTTTGCCTGGTCCCGTTCTTTTTTGGGAAGTTTTTGAGGTGTTTGGGGTTTTCCGTTGGGTTTTGTTGGGTTCTCGGTCATCATGGTGAAAAAGGGTAAATTGTGGGTTTTGGAGAATATCTGGTGAGTTTAAGGAATTTGGGGGTTGAATCTCTGGCTTTGGGGGATTTCTTCTGTTATTTTTTTTTTTTTTTTTTTACGGTTTTCTTCTGTTTCTGGGGTGGTCTCGTTCTTTTTTGGGGGTGTTTTGTTGGGTTTTCCGTTGTCATCGTGGTGGAAAAGGGTAAATTGCGGGTTATGGAGAACATCAGGTAGGTTTAGGGTGGTTTGAGGATGGATCTATGGTTCTGGGTGTTTTCTTTCATTTTTGGGGGTGATCGTGTTCTTTTTTGGGGTGTCTTTGACGTGTTTTGGGGTCTCTGTTGGGTTTCGTTTGGTTTTCCGTTGTCATCATGGTGGAAAATGGTAAATTGTGGGTTTTGGAGAACATCAGGTAGGTTTAGGGGGCCTTTTGGGGTGGATCTATGTCTTTTGGGGTTTACTTCTGTTATTTTGGGATGATCCTGTTCTTTTTTGGGGTGTTTATGCCGTGTTTTGGTGTCTCCGTTGGGCTTTGTTGGGTTCCTAATGGGTTTTATGGTGGTTGGGAGTGGACTTTGGGTTTTGGAGAACATCAGGTAGGTTTAGGGGGACATTTGGGGTGGATCTATGGCTTTTTGGGGTTTTCTCGGGTTTTCTGGGGTGATCCTATTCTTTTTTGTTGTGTTTTTGAGGTGTTTTGTGGTCTCCGTTGGGTTTTGTTGGGTTCTTGTTGGTCATCATGGTAAATGGTAGTGAAATGTGGGATTTGGAGAAGATCAGGTGAGTTTAGGGTGGTTTTGTGGGGAAATTTATGGTTTTTGTTTTTTTTTTTTCTTCTTA
Organism: Aythya ferina; assembly: GCF_964211825.1. Classification (NCBI taxonomy): domain Eukaryota; kingdom Metazoa; phylum Chordata; class Aves; order Anseriformes; family Anatidae; genus Aythya; species Aythya ferina. The sequence continues at coordinate 262,950 of NW_028181383.1, read as the reverse complement.
TCCAGTTCTTTTTTGGCGTGTTTTTGACATGTTTTGGGGTCTCCGTTGGGTTTTGTTGGGTTTTCCGTTTTCATCATGGTGGAAAATGGTAAATTGTGGGTTTTGGAGAACATCAGGTAGGTTTAGGGGGACTTTTGGGGTGGATCTATGTCTTTTGGGGTTTACTTCTGTTATTTTGGGATGATCCTGTTCTTTTTTGGGGTGTTTATGCCGTGTTTTGGTGTCTCCGTTGGGCTTTGTTGGGTTCCTAATGGGTTTTATGGTGGTTGGGAGTGGACTTTGGGTTTTGGAGAACATCAGTGTGGTGTTTTTACCGTGCTGGTCAGCTAAACCCCACAACCGCTCTCTCACTCCCCCTCCTTTAGATGAGGAGGGGGAGAAGTAAAGCAAAGAACAACTCACGGGTTGAGATAAGGATAATTATTTAAAGGGAAATAATTATAATAGTTAAATAAAGACTACCATGAACTAAACAATTTAACTAAGGGGAAGTAAAAGGGAAAAGGGGAACAAGGGAGGAAAACAAACAAACAAAATAAATGAAAGCTATATGGAAGTGCAGAGGAAAGAAATTACTCTCTACTTCCCACAAATGAGCGATGATTGACCACGTCCTTGAAGCAAGGCCTCAACGCACGCAGCCGGTGTTCGAGAGGAGGACCGAGGTCTTCTCAACGAGAGCCCACCCCTCCCCTCTTCTTCCTGTTTCCACCTTTTATTGCTGAGTGTGACACCACATGGTATGGAATATCCCTTTGATTGGTTTAGGTCAGCTGCCATAGTGATGTTTCTCTCCTCACTTTTTGCCCACCCCCTAGGAGGGTTAGAGAAAGGCCCAATGCTGTGCCACTGCTGCTCAGCAGTAGACACAACACTGGTGTGATAACACTGCTGTTCCAGCTACAAGTACAGAGTACGGCACTGTATGGGCTGCTGCCGGGAAAGTTAACATTCCAGCCAGACCCAGTACAATCAGGTAGGTTTAGGGTGGTTTTGGGGTGGATCTATGATTTTGGGGATTTTCTTTCGTTTTTGGGCGTGATCCTATTCTTTTTGGGGGTGTTTGTGACGTGTTTTATGGTCTCCGTTGGGTTTTGTTGCGTTTTCCGTTGTCATCGTGGTGGAAAATGGTAAATTGCGATTTTTGGAGAACTTCAGGTAGTTTTAGGGGGACTTCTGGGGTGGATTCATGGTATTTGAGTTTTTCTTCTGTTTTTTGGGGTGATCCTGTTCTTTTCTGGGGTATTTTTGACGTGTTTTTGGGTCTCCGTTGGGTTTCGTTGTGTTGTCGTTCGTCGTTAAGTTCAATGGGAGTGGATTGTGGGGTTTGGAGACGATCAGGTGAGTTTAGGGTGGTTTTGGGGGGAAATTCATGGTATTGGGTTTTTTTCTTCTGATCCAGTTCTTTTTTGGGGTGTTTTTGATGTGTTTTTGGGTCTCCGTTGGGTTTTAGTTGGGTTCTTGTTGGTCATCATGTTGGAAAATTGTAAATTGTGGGTTTTGGAGAACATCAGGTAGGTTTAGGGTGGTTTTGGGGTGGATCTATGGTTTTGGGGTTTTCTTCTGTTTTTTTTTTTTGTTTGTTTGTTTGTTTTTTTTTTTTTTTTTTTTTTTGTGGTGATCGTGTTCTTTTTTGGGGTGTTTTTGACGTGTTTTGGGGTCTCCGTTGGGTTTCGTTGGGTTCTCGTTGGTCGTTAAGTTAAATGGGAGTGGATTGTGGGTTTTGGAGAAGAGTAGGTGAGTTTAAGGTGTTATTGGGGGAAAGTTCATACGTTTTTTTTTTTTTTTTTTCTTCTGATCCTGTTCTTTTTTGGCGTTATTTTGACGTGTTTTGGGTTCTCCGATTGGTTTCGTTGGGTTTTCCTTTGTCATCGTGGTGGTAAAAGGTAAATTGTGGGTTTTGGAGAAATTCAGGTGAGTTTAAGGATTTTTGGGTGGTGGATCTATGGTTTTGGGGATTTTCTTTCGTTTTTGGGGGTGATCCTATTCTTTTTGTGGTGTTTTTGACATGTTTTGGTGTCTCCGTTGGATTTTGTTGGGTTTTCCGTGGTCATCATGGTGGAAAAGGGTAAATTGCGGGTTTTGGAGAACTTCAGGTAGTTTTAATGGGACTTTTGGGGTGGATTCATGGTATTTGCGTTTTTCTTCTGTTTTTTTTTGGGGGGTGATCTTGTTCTTTTTTGGTGTGTTTTTGACATGTTTTGGGGTCTCCGTTGGGTTTCGTTGGGTTGTCGTTTGTCGTTAAGGTCAATGGGAGTGGATTGTGGGGTTTGGAGAAGATCAGGTGAGCTTAGGGTGGTTTTGGGGGGAAAATCACGGTTTTGTTTTTTTTTCTTCTGATCCAGTTCCTTTTTGGCGTGTTTTTGACGTGTTTTGGGGTCTCCGTTGGATTTTAGTTGGGTTCTTGTTGGTCATCAGTGTGGAAAATGGTAAATAGTTGGTTTTGGTGAACATCAGGTAGGTTTAGGGTGGTTTGGGGGTGCATCTATGGTATTTGGGGTTTTCTTCTTTTTTTTTGGGGGGTGATCCTGTTCTTTTTTTGTGGTGTTTTTGACGTGTTTTGGGGTCTCTGTTGGGTTTCGTTGCGTTTTCCGTTGTCATCATGTTGGAAAATGGTAAATTGTGGGTTTTGGAGAACATCAGGTAGGTTAAGGGGGACGTTTGGGGTGGATTCATGGTATTTGGGGTTTTCTTTCATTTTGGGGTGATCCTGTTCTTGTTTGGGGTTATTATAACGTGTTTTGGTGTCTCCGTTGGGTTTTGTTGGGTTCCTAATTGTTTTTACGGTTCTCTGGAGTGTACTTTGGGATTTGCAGAACATTAGGTAGGTTTAGGGGGACTTTTGGGATGGATCTATGGTTTTTGGGGTTTTTCTTTCGTTTTTGGGGTGATCCTTTTCTTTTTGGGGTTGTTTTTGACGTGTTTTGTGGTCTCCGTTGTGTTTTTTTTGGTTCTCGGTCATCATGGTGGAAAAGGGTAAATTGTGGGTTTTGGAGAACATCAGGTGATTTTAAGGATTTTTGGGGGGTGAATCTATGATTTTGGGGGATTTCTTCTGTTTTTTTTTTTTTTTCTTTTTTTTTTTTTTAGGGTTATCTTCTTTTACTGGGGTGGTCCCGTTCTTTATTTGTTGTTTTATTGGGTTTTCTGTTGTCATCGTGGTGGAAAAGGGTAAATTGCGGGTTTTGTAGAACTTCAGGTAGGTTTAGGGGGACCTTTGGTGCGGATTCATGGTATTTGGCGTTTTCTTCTGTTTTTTGGGGCGATCCTGTTCTTTTTTGTGGTGTTTTTGACGTGTTTTGTGGTCTCCATTGGATTTCGTTGGGTTCTCGTTGGTCGTTAAGGTAAAAGGGAGTGGATTGTGGGTTTTGGAGAAGATTAGTTGAGTTTAGGGTGGTATTGGGGGAAAATTCATACTTTATTTTAGTTTTATTTTTTTTTCTTCTGATCCAGTTCTTTTTTGGCGTTATTTTGACGTGTTTTGGGGTCTCTGATTGGTTTCGTTGGGTTTTCCTTTGACATCGTGGTGGAAAAAGAGAAATTGTGGGTTTTGGAGAACTTCAGGTAGGTTTAGGGGGACTTTTGGGGCAGATTCATGGTTTTGGGGGTTTTCTTCTGTTTTTTTTTTTTGCCTGGTCCCGTTCTTTTTTGGGAAGTTTTTGAGGTGTTTGGGGTTTTCCGTTGGGTTTTGTTGGGTTCTCGGTCATCATGGTGAAAAAGGGTAAATTGTGGGTTTTGGAGAATATCTGGTGAGTTTAAGGAATTTGGGGGTTGAATCTCTGGCTTTGGGGGATTTCTTCTGTTATTTTTTTTTTTTTTTTTTTACGGTTTTCTTCTGTTTCTGGGGTGGTCTCGTTCTTTTTTGGGGGTGTTTTGTTGGGTTTTCCGTTGTCATCGTGGTGGAAAAGGGTAAATTGCGGGTTATGGAGAACATCAGGTAGGTTTAGGGTGGTTTGAGGATGGATCTATGGTTCTGGGTGTTTTCTTTCATTTTTGGGGGTGATCGTGTTCTTTTTTGGGGTGTCTTTGACGTGTTTTGGGGTCTCTGTTGGGTTTCGTTTGGTTTTCCGTTGTCATCATGGTGGAAAATGGTAAATTGTGGGTTTTGGAGAACATCAGGTAGGTTTAGGGGGCCTTTTGGGGTGGATCTATGTCTTTTGGGGTTTACTTCTGTTATTTTGGGATGATCCTGTTCTTTTTTGGGGTGTTTATGCCGTGTTTTGGTGTCTCCGTTGGGCTTTGTTGGGTTCCTAATGGGTTTTATGGTGGTTGGGAGTGGACTTTGGGTTTTGGAGAACATCAGGTAGGTTTAGGGGGACATTTGGGGTGGATCTATGGCTTTTTGGGGTTTTCTCGTGTTTTCTGGGGTGATCCTATTCTTTTTTGTTGTGTTTTTGAGGTGTTTTGTGGTCTCCGTTGGGTTTTGTTGGGTTCTTGTTGGTCATCATGGTAAATGGGAGTGAAATGTGGGATTTGGAGAAGATCAGGTGAGTTTAGGGTGGTTTTGTTGGGAAATTTATGGTTTTTGTTTTTTTTTTTTCTTCTTATCCAGTTCTTTTTTGGCGTGTTTTTGACGTGTTTTTGGGTCTCCGTTGGGTTTTAGTTTGGTTCTTGTTGGTCATCATGGTGGAAATGTGTAAATTGTGGGTTTTGGAGAACATCAGGTAGGTTTAGGGGGACTTTTGGGGTGGATCTATGGTTTTGGGGTTTTCTTCTGTTTTTTTTGTTTGTTTGTTTGTTTGTTTGTTTGTTTGTTTGTTTTTTTGTGGTGATCGTGTTCTTTTTTGGGGTGTTTTTGACGTGTTTTTGGGTCTCCGATTGGTTTCGTTGGGTTTTCCTTTGTCATCGTGGTGGAAAAATGTAAATAGTGGGTTTTGGGGAACTTCAGGTAGGTTTAGGGGGACTTTTGGGGCAGATTCATGGTTTTTGGCGTTTTCTTTTTTTTTTTTTGGATGGTCCCGTTCTTTTTTGGGAAGTTTTTGAGGTGTTTGGGGTTGTCCGTTGGGTTTTGTTGGGTTCTCGGTCATCATGGTGGAAAAGGGTAAATTGTGGTTTTTGGTCAACATCTGGTGAGTTTAAGGAATTTGGGGGTGTGAATCTATGGTTTTGGGGGATTTCTTCTGTGTTTTTTTTTTTTTTTTTTTAAGGGTTTTCTTCTGTTTTTGGGGTGGTCTCGTTCTTTTTTGGGGTGTTTTGTTGGTTTTTCCGTTGTCATCGTGGTGGAAAAGGGTAAATTGTGGGTTTTGGAGAACATCAGGTAGGTTTAGGGGGACCTTTGGGGTGGATCTATGGCTTTTGGTATTTTCTTGTGTTTTCTGGGGTGATCGTGTTCTTTTTTGGGTTGTTTTTGACGTGTTTTGGGGTCTCCGTTGGGTTTCATTTGGTTTTCCGTTGTCATCATGGTGGAAAATGGTAAATTGTGGGTTTTGGAGAACATCAGGTAGGTTTAGGGGGCCTTTAGGGGTGGATCTATGTCTTTTGGGGTTTACTTCTGTTATTTTGGGATGATCCTGTTCTTTTTTGGGGTGTTTATGCCGTGTTTTGGTGTCTCCGTTGGGCTTTGTTGGGTTCCTAATGGGTTTTATGGTGGTTGGGAGTGGACTTTGGGTTTTGGAGAACATCAGTGTGGTGTTTTTACCGTGCTGGGCAGCTAAACCCCACAACCGCTCTCTCACTCCCCCTCCTTTAGATGAGGAGGGGGAGAAGTAAAGCAAAGAACAACTCACGGGTTGAGATAAGGATAATTATTTAAAGGGAAATAATTATAATAATTAAATAAAGACTACCATGAACTAAACAATTTAACTAAGGGGAAGTAAAAGGGAAAAGGGGAACAAGGGAGGAAAACAAACAAACAAAATAAATGAAAGCTATATGGAAGTGCAGAGGAAAGAAATTACTCTCTACTTCCCACAAATGAGCGATGATTGACCACGTCCTTGAAGCAAGGCCTCAACGCACGCAGCCGGTGTTCGAGAGGAGGACCGAGGTCTTCTCAACGAGAGCCCACCCCTCCCCTCTTCTTCCTGTTTCCACCTTTTATTGCTGAGTGTGACACCACATGGTATGGAATATCCCTTTGATTGGTTTAGGTCAGCTGCCATAGTGATGTTTCTCTCCTCACTTTTTGCCCACCCCCTAGGAGGGTTAGAGAAAGGCCCAATGCTGTGCCACTGCTGCTCAGCAGTAGACACAACACTGGTGTGATAACACTGCTGTTCCAGCTACAAGTACAGAGTACGGCACTGTATGGGCTGCTGCCGGGAAAGTTAACATTCCAGCCAGACCCAGTACAATCAGGTAGGTTTAGGGTGGTTTTGGGGTGGATCTATGATTTTGGGGATTTTCTTTCGTTTTTGGGCGTGATCCTATTCTTTTTGGGGGTGTTTGTGACGTGTTTTATGGTCTCCGTTGGGTTTTGTTGCGTTTTCCGTTGTCATCGTGGTGGAAAATGGTAAATTGCGATTTTTGGAGAACTTCAGGTAGTTTTAAGGGGACTTCTGGGGTGGATTCATGGTATTTGAGTTTTTCTTCTGTTTTTTGGGGTGATCCTGTTCTTTTCTGGGGTATTTTTGACGTGTTTTTGGGTCTCCGTTGGGTTTCGTTGTGTTGTCGTTCGTCGTTAAGTTCAATGGGAGTGGATTGTGGGGTTTGGAGACGATCAGGTGAGTTTAGGGTGGTTTTGGGGGGAAATTCATGGTATTGGGTTTTTTTCTTCTGATCCAGTTCTTTTTTGGGGTGTTTTTGATGTGTTTTTGGGTCTCCGTTGGGTTTTAGTTGGGTTCTTGTTGGTCATCATGTTGGAAAATTGTAAATTGTGGGTTTTGGAGAACATCAGGTAGGTTAAGGGGGACTTTTGGGGTGGATCTATGGCTTTTGGGGTTTTCTTTCGTTTTTGGGGGTGATCCTGTTCTTGTTTGGGTTGTTTATGACGTTTTTTGGGGTCTCCGTTGGGTGTTGTTGGGTTCCTAATGGGTTTTATGGTGGTCGGGAGTGGACTTTGGGATTTGGAGAACATCAGGTAGGTTTAGGGGGACATTTGGGGTGGATCTATGGTTTTGGGGTATTTTCTTCCAGTTTTCTGTGGTGATCCTGTTCTTTTTTGTGGTGTTTTTGACGTGTTTTGTGGTCTCCGTTAGGTTTTGTTGGGTTCTTGTATTCATCATGGTGAATGGGAGTGAAATGTGGGATTTGGAGAAGATCAGGTGGGTTTAGGGTGGTTTTGTGGGGAAATTCATGGTTTTTTTTTTTTTTCTTCTTATCCAGTTCTTTTTTGGGGTGTTTTTAACGTTTTTTTGGGGTCTCCGTTGGGTTTCATTTGGTTTTCCGTTGTCATCATGGTGGAAAATGGTAAATTGTGGGTTTTGGAGAACATCAGGTAGGTTTAGGGGGCCTTTAGGGGTGGATCTATGTCTTTTGGGGTTTACTTCTGTTATTTTGGGATGATCCTGTTCTTTTTTGGGGTGTTTATGCCGTGTTTTGGTGTCTCCGTTGGGCTTTGTTGGGTTCCTAATGGGTTTTATGGTGGTTGGGAGTGGACTTTGGGTTTTGGAGAACATCAGTGTGGTGTTTTTACCGTGCTGGGCAGCTAAACCCCACAACCGCTCTCTCACTCCCCCTCCTTTAGATGAGGAGGGGGAGAAGTAAAGAAACAGAAAGAAAACCCCAAATACCATGAATCCACCCCAAAAGTCCCCCTAAACCTACCTGAAGTTCTCCAAAACCCACAATTTACCCTTTTCCACCATGATGCCCATGGAAAACCCAACGAAACCCAACGTAGAACCCAAAACACGTCAAAAACAGCCAAAACAAGAACGGAATCACCCCCAAAAATGGAAGAAAATCCCCAAAAAGCAAGGATCCAATCCCAAAACCACCCTAAACCTACCTGATGTTCTCCAAAACACACAATTTAACCTTTTACACCATAATGACCACGGAAAACGAACGAAACACAACGGAGACCCAAAAACCGTCAAAAACACCCCGAAAAAGAATAGAATCACCCCCAAAATTGGACGAAAATCTCCCAAAAAACATGGATCCACCCCAAAACCACCCTAAACCTACCTGATGTTCTCCAAATCCCAAAGTCCACTCCCAACCACCATAAAACACATAAGGAACTCAACGAAATGCAACGGAAACCCCAAAACACGTCAAAAACACCCCGAAAGCCAACCGGATCAGAAGAAAAACCGTGATTTAACCCCCCCCCCAAAAAAATTTAAACCTACCTGATGTTCTCCTAAATGTACAATCCACTCCCAACCACCATAAAACCCAATAGGAACTAAACGAAACCCGATGGAGACCCCAAAACACATTAAAAACACCCCAAAAAAGAATTGGATAAGAAAAAAAACCCCCCACAAACTATGAATTTCCCCCCAAAACCACCCTAAACTCACCTGATCTTCTTCACAACCCACAATCCACTCCCATTTACATTAACGACCAACGAGAACCCAACGAAACCCAACGGAGACCCCAAAACAAGTCAAAAACACCCCAAAAAAGAACAGGATCACCCCAAAAAAAACAGAAGAAGACCCCAAATACCATGAATACACCCCAAAAGTCCCCTTTAACCTACCTGAAGTTCTCCAAAACCCACAATTTACACATTTCCACCATGATGACCAACAAGAACCCAACTAAAACCCAATGGAGACCCCAAAAAACGTCAAAAACACACCAGAAAAGAATGGGATCACCTCCAAAACTGGAAGAAAATCCCCCTAAACAATAGATCCACCCCAAAACCAACCCTAAACCTACCTGATGTTCTCCAAAACCCACAATTTACCATTTTTCACCATGATGATTATGGAAAACCCAACGAAACCTAATGGAGAACCCAAAACACGTCAAAAACAGCCCAAAAAACAACTGGATCAGAAGAAAAAACACCAAAACTACGAATTTTTCAACAAAACCACCCTAAACTGACCTGATCTTCTCCTAAACCCACAATCCACTCCCATTTACCTTAACGACCAACGAGAACCCAACGAAACCCACTGAGACCCAAAACACGTCAAAAACACCCCAAAAAAGAACGGAATCACCCCCCAAAATGGAAGAAAATCCCCAAAAAACATAGATCCAATCCCAAAACTACCCTAAACCTACCTGATGTTCTCCAAATCCCAAAGTCCACTCCCAACCACCATAAAACCCTTTAGGAACTCAACGAAATGCAAGGGAAATGCAAAAACACGTCAAAGACACCCCAAAAGCGAACTGGATCAGAAGAAAAACCGTGATTTAACCCCCCCAAAAAAAAAATTTAAACCTACCTGATGTTCTCCTAAATGTACAATCCACTCCCAACCACCATAAAACCCATTAGGAACTCAACGAAACCCAACAGAGACCCCAAAACACATCAAAAACACCCCAAAAAAGAATTGGATCAGAAGAAAAAAAACCAAAAACTATGAATTTTTCAACAAAACCACCCTAAACTCACCTAATCTTCTTCAAAACCCACAATCCACTCCCATTTACATTAACGACCAAGGAAAACCCAACGAAACCGAACAGAGACCCCAAAACAAGTCAAAAACATCCCAAAAAAGAACAGGATCACACCCAAAAAAAAGAAAGAAAACGCCAAAAACCATAGATCCATCCCAAAACCACCCTAAACCTACCTGATGTTCTCCAAAACCCACAATTTAATCTTTTCCACCATAATGAACACGGAAAACGAACGAAACCCAATGGAGACACAAAAACTGTCAAAAACAACCCAAAAAAGAACAGAATCACTCCCAAAAACGAAGAAAACGCCAAAAACCATAGATCCACCCCAAAACCAACCTAAACCTACGTGATGTTCTCCACAACCCACAATTTAATATTTTCCACCATGATGACCACGGAAAACCCAATGAAACCCAACGGAGACCCCAAAAAACGTTAAAAACACCCCAAAAAAGAACTGGAAACCCTAGGGTTCTCCTAGGGTTAGGTTAGGGTTAGCGTTAGGGTTAGGGTAAGGGTTAGGGTTAGGGTTAGGGTTAGGGTTAGGGGTAGGGTTGTCTTAGGGTTAGGGTTAGGGTTAGGGTTAGGGTTAGGGTTAGGGTTAGTGTTAGGGTTAGGGTTAGGGTTAGGGTTAGGGTTAGGGTTAGGGTTAGGGTTAGGGTTAGGGTTACGTTTAGGGTTAGGGTTAGGGTTAGGGTAAGGGTTAGGGTTAGGGTAAGGGTTAGGGTTAGGGTTAGGGTTAGGGTTAGGGTTAGGGTTAGGGTTAGGGTTAGGGTTAGGTTTAGGGTTAGGGTTAGGGTTAGTGTTCTCTTAGGGTTAGGGTTAGGGTTAAGAATAGGGTTAGGGTTAGGGTTGGGTTTAGGGTTATGGTTAGGGTTAGGGTTAGTGTTCTTTTAGGCTTAGGCTTAGGGTTAGGCTTAGTGTTATGGTTTGGGTTAGGTTAGGGTTAGGGTTA
>NW_028181383.1:217500-225000 GCF_964211825.1 Aythya ferina | reverse complement strand
GTGTTAGGGTTAGGTTTAAGGTTAGGGTTAGGGTTAGGTTTAAGGTTAGGGTTAGGGTTAGGGTTAGGGTAAGGGTTAGGGTTAGGGTTAGGGTTAGGGTTAGGGTAAGGGTTAGGGTTAGGGTTAGGGTTAGGGTTAGGGTTCTCCTAGGGTTAGGGTAAGGGTTAGGGTTAGGTTCAGCTTTAGGGGTAGGGTTAGGGTTAGGGTTAGTGTTCTCTTAGGGTTAGGGTTAAGGTTAGGGTTAGGGTTAGGGTTAGGGTAAGGGTTAGGGTTAGGGTTAGGGTTAGGGTTAGGGTTAGGGTTAGGGTTAGGGTTAGGGTTAGGGTTAGGGATCTCTTAGGGTTAGAGTTAGGGTTCTCTTAGGGTTAGGGTTAGGGTTCTCTTAGGGTTAGGGTTAGGGTTAGGGTTACGGTTAGGTTTAGGGTTAGGATTAGCCTTAGGCTTAGGTTTAGGATTAGGGTTAGGCTTAGGTTTAGGGTTAGGGTTCTCTTATGGTTAGGGTTAGGGTTAGGGTTAGTGTTAGGGTTAGGGTTAGGGTTAGGGTTAGGGTTAGGGTTAAGGTTAGGGTTAGGGTTAGTGTTAGGGTTAGGGTAATGGTTAGGTGCAGCGTTTAGGGTTAGGGTTAGGGTTAGGGTTAGGGTTAGGGTTAGGGTTATGGTTCTCTTAGGGTTAGGGTAAGGGTTAGGTTTAGTGTTAGGGTTAGGTTTAGGGTTAGGGTTAGGGTTAGGGTTAGGTTTAGGATTAAGGTTAGGGTTAGGGTTAGGGTTAAGGTTAGGGTTAGGGTTAGGTTTAGGGTTAGGGTTAGGGTTAGTGTTCTCTTAGGGTTAGGGTTAGGGTTAGGAATAGGGTTAGGGTTGGGTTTAGGGTTAGGGTTAGGGTTAGGGTTAGGGTTAGGGTTAGGATTAGGGTTAGGGTTAGGTTTAGGGTTAGTGTTAGTGTTAGGGTTAGGGTTAGGGTTAAGGTTAGTGTTCTCTTAGTGTTAGGGTTAGGGTTAGGGTTAGGGTTAAGGTTAGGGTTAGGGTTAGGTTTAGGGTAAGGCTTAGGGTTAGGGTTAGGGTTAGGGTTAGCGTTCTCTTAGGGTTAGGTTTAGGGTTAGGGTTAGGTTTATGGTTAGGTTTAGTGTTCTCTTATGGTTAGGGATAGGGTTCTCTTAGGGTTAGGTTTAGGGTTAGGGTTAGGGTTAGGGTTAGCGTTTGGTTTAGGGTTAGGGTTAGGGTTAGGGTTCTCTTAGGGTTAGGGTTAGGATTAGGGTTAGGGTTCTCTTAGGGTTAGGGTTAGGGTTAGGGTTAGGGTTAGGGTTAGGGTTAGGGTTAGGGTTAGGGTTAGGGTTAGGGTTACGGTTAGGATTAAGGTTAGTGTTAGGGTTAGCGTTAGTGTTCTCTTAGGGTTAGGGTTAGGGTTAGAGTTAGGGAAAGGGTTACGGTTAGGGTTACGGTGAGGGTTAGTGTTAGGGTTAGGGTTCTCTTAGGTTTAGAGTTAGGGTTAGGGTTAGTGATCTCTTAGGTTTAGGTTTAGGGTTAGGGTAAGGTTTAGGGTTAGGGTTAGGGGTAGGGTTAGTGTTCTCTTAGGGTTTGGGTTAGGGTTAGGGTTAGTGTTCTCTTAGGGTTAGGGTTAGGGTTAGGGTTAGGTTTACGGTTTGGGTTAGGGTTAGGGTTAGGGTTAGGGTTAGGGTTAGGGTTAGGGTTAGGGTTAGGGTTAGGTTTTGGGTTAGTGTTCCCTTAGGCTTAGGGTTAAGGTTAGGGTTAGGGTTATGGTTAGGGTTAGGATAGGGTTAGGGTTACGGTTAGGGTTAGGGTTAGTGTTAGGGTTAGGGTTACGGTTAGGGTTAGGGTTAGGGTTATGGTTAGTGATCTCTTACGTTTAGGTTTAGGGTTAGGGTTAGGGTTAGGGTTAGGGTTAGGGTTAGGGTTCTCTTAGTGTTAGGGTTAGGGTTAGGGTTAGTGTTCTCTTAGGGTTAGAGTTAGGGTTAGGGTTAGGGTTAGCGTTAGGATTTGGGTTAGGGTTAGGGTTAGGGTTAGGTTTAGGGTTAGGATTAAGGTTAGTGTTAGGGTTAGGGTTAGTGTTCTCTTAGAGTTACGGTTAGGGTTAGGGCTAGGGATAGATTTAGGGAAAGGGTTACAATTAAGGTTAGGGTTAGTGTTAGGGTTAGGGTTAGGGTTAGGGTTAGGGTTAGGGTTAGGGTTAGGGTTAGGGTTCTCTTAGGGTTAGGGTTAGGGTTAGTGTTCTCTTAGGGTTAGGGTTAGGGTTAATGTTAGGGTAAGGGTTAGGTTTAGGGTTAGGGTTAGGGTTAGGGTTAGGGTTAGTGTTCTCTTATCAGGGTTAGGGTTAGGGTTAGGGTTAGCGTTAGGGTTAGGGTTAGGGTTAGGGTTAGGGTTAGGGTTAGGGTAGGGTTAGGGTTAGGGTTAGGGTTAGGGTTAGGGTTCGGGTTAGGGTTAGAGTTCTCTTAGGGTTAGGGTTAAGTTTAGGGTTAGGGTTAGGGTTAGGGTTAGGGATAGGTTTAGGGTTAGCGTTAGGTTTGGGGTTAGGGTTAGTGTTAGGGTTAGGGTTAGGGTTAGGGTTAGGGTTAGTGTTCTCTTAGGCTTAGGGTTAGGGTTAGGGTTAGGGTTACGGTTAGGTTTAGGGTTAGGGTTGGGTTAGGGTTAGGGTTAGGGTTAGGGTTCTCTTAGGGTTAGGGTTAGGGTTAGGTTTAGGGTTAGGGTTAGGGTTAGGGTTAGGGTAAGGGTTAGGGTTAGGGTTAGGGTTAGGGTTAGGGTTAGGGTTAAGGATAGGGTTAGGGTTAGGTTTCTCTTAGGGTTAGGGTTAGGGTTATGGTTAGTGTACTCTTAGGGTTAGGGTTAGGCTTAGGCTTATGCTTAGGCTTAGGCTTCGAGTTAGGGTTTGGGTTAGGGTTAGAGTTAGGGTTAGGGTTCTCTTAGGGTTAGGATTAGGGTTAGTGTTAGGGTTCTCTTAGGGTTAGGGTTAGGGTTAGGGTTAGGGTTAAGGTTATGGTTAGGGTTAGGTTTAGGGTTAGGGTTAGGGTTAGGGTTAGTGTTCTCTTAGGGTTAGGGTTAGGGTTAGGGTTAGCGTTAGGTTTACTATTCTCTTAGTGCTAGGGTTAGGGTTAGGGTTAGGGTTAGGGTTAGGGTTAGGGTTAGGGTTAGTGTTAGGGTTAGGGTTAGGGTTAGGGTTAGGGTTAGGGTTAGGATTAGGGTTAAGGTTAGGGTTAGGGTTAGGGTTAGGGTTAGGGTTAGGTTTCTCTTAGGGTTAGGGTTAGGGTTAGTGTTATGGTTAGGGTTAGGGTTAGGGTTAGGGTTAGGGTTAGGGTTACGTTTAGGGTTCTCTTAGGGTTAGGGTTAGGTTTAGGGTTAGGGTTAGGGTTAGGATTAAGGTTAGGGTTAGCGTTAGGGTTAGTGTTCTCTTAGGGTTAGGTTTAGGGTTAGGGTTAGTGTTAGGTTTAGGGTTAGGGTTCTCTTAGGGTTAGGGTTAGGATTAGGGTTAGGGTTAGTGTTCTCTTAGGGTTAGGGTTAGGGTTAGGGTTAGGGTTAGGGTTAGGGTTAGGGTTAGGGTTAGGGTTAGGGTTAGGGTTAGGGTTAGGGTTAGGGTTAGGGTTAGTGTTCTGTTAGGGTTAGGGTTAGGGTTTAGGGTTGGGGTTAGGGTTAGGGTTAGGGTTAGGGTTAGGGTTAGGGTTAGGGTTAGGGTTAGGGTTAGGGTTAGGGTTAGGGTTAGGGTTAGGGTTAGGGTTAGGGTTAGGGTTAGTGTTAGGGTTAGGGTTAGTGTTCTCTTAGAGTTAGGGTTAGGTTTAGGTTTAGCATTAGGTGTAGGGTTTGGGTTAGTGTTAGGGTTAGGGTTAGGGTTAGTGTTAGGGTTAGGGTTAGGGTTAGGGTTAGGGTTACGGTTAGGGTTAAGGTTAGTTTTAGGTTTAGAGTTAGTGTTCTCTTAGGGTTAGGGTTAGGGTTAGGGTTAGAGTTAGGGAAAGGGTTACGGTTAGGGTTACGGTGAGGGTTAGTGTTAGGGTTAGGGTTGTCTTAGGTTTAGAGTTAGGGTTAGGGTTAGTGATCTCTTAGGTTTAGGTTTAGGGTTAGGGTAAGGTTTAGGGTTAGGGTTAGGGGTAGGATTAGGGTTCTCTTAGGGTTTGGGTTAGGGTTAGGGTTAGTGTTCTCTTAGGGTTAGGGTTAGGGTTAGGGTTAGGTTTAGGGTTAGGGTTAGGGTTAGGGTTAGGGTTAGGGTTAGGGTTAGGGTTAGGATTAGGGTTTGGGTTAGTGTTCCCTTAGGCTTAGGGTTAAGGTTAGGGTTAGGGTTATGGTTAGGGTTAGGTTAGGGTTAGGGTTACGGTAGGGTTAGGGTTATGGTTAGTGTTAGGGTTAGGGTTACGGTTAGGGTTAGGGTTAGGGTTAGTGTTCTCTTAGAGTTACGGTTAGGGTTAGGGCTAGGGATAGATTTAGGGAAAGGGTTACAATTAAGGTTAGGGTTAGTGTTAGGGTTAGGGTTAGGGTTAGGGTTAGGGTTAGGGTTAGGGTTAGGGTTAGGGTTCTCTTAGGGTTAGGGTTAGGGTTAGTGTTCTCTTAGGGTTAGGGTTAGGGTTAATGTTAGGGTAAGGGTTAGGTTTAGGGTTAGGGTTAGGGTTAGGGTTAGGGTTAGTGTTCTCTTATCAGGGTTAGGGTTAGGGTTAGGGTTAGCGTTAGGGTTAGGGTTAGGGTTAGGGTTAGGGTTAGGGTAGGGTTAGGGTTAGGGTTAGGGTTAGGGTTAGGGTTCGGGTTAGGGTTAGAGTTCTCTTAGGGTTAGGGTTAAGTTTAGGGTTAGGGTTAGGGTTAGGGTTAGGGATAGGTTTAGGGTTAGCGTTAGGTTTGGGGTTAGGGTTAGTGTTAGGGTTAGGGTTAGGGTTAGGGTTAGGGTTAGGGTTAGTGTTCTCTTAGGCTTAGGGTTAGGGTTAGGGTTAGGGTTACGGTTAGGTTTAGGGTTAGGGTTGGGTTAGGGTTAGGGTTAGGGTTAGGGTTCTCTTAGGGTTAGGGTTAGGGTTAGGTTTAGGGTTAGGGTTAGGGTTAGGGTTAGGGTAAGGGTTAGGGTTAGGGTTAGGGTTAGGGTTAGGGTTAGGGTTAAGGATAGGGTTAGGGTTAGGTTTCTCTTAGGGTTAGGGTTAGGGTTATGGTTAGTGTACTCTTAGGGTTAGGGTTAGGCTTAGGCTTATGCTTAGGCTTAGGCTTCGAGTTAGGGTTTGGGTTAGGGTTAGAGTTAGGGTTAGGGTTCTCTTAGGGTTAGGATTAGGGTTAGGGTTAGGGTTCTCTTAGGGTTAGGGTTAGGGTTAGGGTTAGGGTTAAGGTTATGGTTAGGGTTAGGTTTAGGGTTAGGGTTAGGGTTAGGGTTAGTGTTCTCTTAGGGTTAGGGTTAGGGTTAGGGTTAGCGTTAGGTTTACTATTCTCTTAGTGCTAGGGTTAGGGTTAGGGTTAGGGTTAGGGTTAGGGTTAGGTTTAGTGTTAGGGTTAGGGTTAGGGTTAGGGTTAGGGTTAGGGTTAGGATTAGGGTTAAGGTTAGGGTTAGGGTTAGGGTTAGGGTTAGGGTTAGGTTTCTCTTAGGGTTAGGGTTAGGGTTAGTGTTATGGTTAGGGTTAGGGTTAGGGTTAGGGTTAGGGTTAGGGTTAGGGTTACGTTTAGGGTTCTCTTAGGGTTAGGGTTAGGTTTAGGGTTAGGGTTAGGGTTAGGATTAAGGTTAGGGTTAGCGTTAGGGTTAGTGTTCTCTTAGGGTTAGGTTTAGGGTTAGGGTTAGGGTTAGGTTTAGGGTTAGGGTTCTCTTAGGGTTAGGGTTAGGATTAGGGTTAGGGTTAGTGTTCTCTTAGGGTTAGGGTTAGGGTTAGGGTTAGGGTTAGGGTTAGGGTTAGGGTTAGGGTTAGGGTTAGGGTTAGGGTTAGGGTTAGGGTTAGTGTTCTGTTAGGGTTAGGGTTAGGGTTTAGGGTTGGGGTTAGGGTTAGGGTTAGGGTTAGGGTTAGGGTTAGGGTTAGGGTTAGGGTTAGGGTTAGGGTTAGGGTTAGGGTTAGTGTTAGGGTTAGGGTTAGTGTTCTCTTAGAGTTAGGGTTAGGTTTAGGTTTAGCATTAGGTGTAGGGTTAGGGTTAGTGTTAGGGTTAGGGTTAGGGTTAGTGTTAGGGTTAGGGTTAGGGTTAGGGTTACGGTTAGGGTTAGGGTGAGGGTTAGTGTTAGGGTTAGGGTTGTCTTAGGTTTAGAGTTAGGGTTAGGGTTAGTGATCTCTTAGGTTTAGGTTTAGGGTTAGGGTAAGGTTTAGGGTTAGGGTTAGGGGTAGGATTAGGGTTCTCTTAGGGTTTGGGTTAGGGTTAGGGTTAGTGTTTTCTTAGGGTTAGGGTTAGGGTTAGGGTTAGGTTTAGGGTTAGGGTTAGGGTTAGGGTTAGGGTTAGGGTTAGGGTTAGGGTTAGGGTTAGGGTTAGGATTAGTGTTAGGGTTAGGGTTAGGGTTAGGGTTAGTTTTAGCATTAGGGGTAGGGTTAGGATTAGGGTTAGGGTTAGGGTTAGGGTTAGGGTTAGGATTAGGGTTTGGGTTAGTGTTCCCTTAGGCTTAGGGTTAAGGTTAGGGTAAGGGTTATGGTTAGGGTTAGGTTAGGGTTAGGGTTAGGGTAGGGTTAGGGTTAGGGTTAGGGTTAGGGTTAGGGTTAGGGTTAGGGTTAGGGTTAGGGTTAGGGTTAGGGTTAGGGTTAGAGTTCTCTTAGGGTTAGGGTTAAGTTTAGGGTTAGGGTTAGGGTTAGGGTTAGGGATAGGCTTAGGGTTAGCGTTAGGTTTGGGGTTAGGGTTAGGGTTAGGTTTAGGGTATGGGTTATGGTTAGGGTTAGGGTTAGTGTTCTCTTAGGCTTAGGGTTAGGGTTAGGGTTAGGGTTATGTTTAGGGTTAGGTAAGGTTTAGGGTTAGGGTTAGGGTTACGGTTAGGATTAAGGTTAGTGTTAGGGTTAGGGTTAGTGTTCTCTTAGGGTTAGGGTTAGGGTTAGGGTTAGAGTTACGGAAAGGGTTACGGTTAGGATTAGGATGAGGGTTAGTGTTAGGGTTAGGGTTAATGTTAGGGTTAGGGTTAGGTTTAGGGTTAGGGTTAGGGTTAGTGTTAGGGTTAGTGTTCTCTTATTAGGGTTAGGGTTAGGGTTAGGGTTAGGGTTAGGGTTAGGGTTAGGGTTAGGGTTCGGGTTAGGGTTACGGTTAGGGTTAGGGTTAGGGTTAGGGTTAGGGTTAGGGTTAGGGTTAGGGTTAGAGTTGTCTTAGGGTTAGGGTTAAGTTTAGGGTTAGGGTTAGGGTTAGGGTTAGGGATAGGCTTAGGGTTAGCGTTAGGTTTGGGGTTAGGGTTAGGGTTAGGGTTAGGGTTAGGGTTAGGGTTAGTGTTCTCTTAGAGTTAGGGTTAGGGTTAGGGTTAGGGTTAGGGTTAGGTTTAGGGTTATGGTTAGGGTTAGGTAAGGGTTAGGGTTAGGGTTAGGGTTACAGTTAGGATTAAGGTTAGTGTTATGGTTAGGGTTAGTGTTCTCTTAGGGTTAGGGTTAGG
>NW_028181383.1:195000-197500 GCF_964211825.1 Aythya ferina | reverse complement strand
GGGTTAGGGTTAGGGTTAGGGTTAGGGTTAGGGTTAGTGATCTCTTACGTTTAGGTTTAGGGTTAGCGTTAGGGTTAGGGTTAGGGTTAGGATTAGGGTTAGGGTTAGGGTTAGGTTTAGGGTTAGGATTAGTGATCTCTTAGGGTTAGGGTTAGGGTTTTCTTAGGGTTAGGGTAAGGGTTAGGGTTAGGGTTAGGGTTAGGGTTAGGGTTCTCTTAGGGTTTGGGTTAGGGTTAGTGTTAGGGTTAGTGTTCTCTATGGGTTAGGGTTAGGGTTAGGGTTAGGGTTACGGTTAGGGTTAGGGTTAGGGTTAGGGTTAGGGTTAGTGTTCTCTTAGGGTTAGGGTTACGGTTAGGGATAGGGTTAGGGTTAGGGTTAGGTTTAGGGTTAGGGTTAGGGTTAGTGTTCTCTTAGGCTTAGGTTTAGGGTTAGGGTTACGGTTAGGGTTATGGTTAGGGTTAGGTTAGGGTTAGGGTTAGGGTTAGGGTTAGGGTTAGGGTTAGGGTTAGGGTTAGGGTTAGGGTTAGGGTTACGGTTAGGGTTATGGTTAGGTTTAGGGTTAGGGTTAGTGTTCTCTTAGGGGTAGGGTTACGGTTAGGGATAGGGTTAGGGTTAGGGTTATGTTTAGGGTTAGGGCAAGGGTTAGTGTTCTCTTGTTAGGGTTAGGGTTAGGGTAAGGGTTAGGGTTAGGGTTAGGGTTCTCTTAGGGTTAGGGTTATGGTTAGGGTTAGGGTTAGGGTTAGGGTTAGGGTTAGGGATAGGCTTAGGGTTAGCGTTAGGTTTGGGGTTAGGGTTAGGGTTAGGGTTAGGGTTAGGGTTAGTGTTCTCTTAGGCTTAGGGTTAGGGTTAGGGTTAGGGTTATGGTTAGGGTTAGGTAAGGGTTAGGGTTAGGGTTAGGGTTAGGGTTAGTTTTAGGGTTAGGTTTAGGATTAGCGTTAGGGTTAGGGTTAGGTTTTGGTTAGGTTTAGGGTTAGGGTTAGGGTTAGTTTTAGGGTTAGGTTTAGGATTAGCGTTAGGGTTAGGGTTAGGGTTCTCTTAGGGTTAGGGTTAGTGTTAGGATTAGGGTTAGGGTTAGTGTTCTCTTAGGATAAGGGTTAGGGGTAGGGTTAGGGTTAGGGTTCTCTTAGGGTTTGGGATAGGGTTAGGGTTAGTGTTCTCTTAGGGTTAGGGTTAGGGTTAGGGTTCTCTTAGGGTTAGGGTTAGGGTTAGGTTTAGGGTTAGGGTTAGTATTCTCTTAGGAATAGGGTTAGGGTTAGGGTTAGGGTTAGGTTTAGGGTTAGGGTTAGTGTTAGGGTTAGGGGTAGGGTTAGTGTTCTCTTAGGGTTAGGGTTACGGTTAGGGATAGGGTTAGGTTTAGGGTTAAGTTTAGGGTTAGTATTAGATTTATGGTTAGTGTTAGTGTTCTCTTAGGCTTAGGGTTAGGGTTAGGGTTATGGTTAGGGTTAGGTTAGGGTGAGGGTTAGGGTTAGGGTTAGGGTTAGGGTTAGGTTTAGGGTTAGTGTTAGGGTTAGGGTTAGGGTTAGGGTTAGTGTTAGGGTTAGGTTTAGGGTTAGGGTTAGTGTTAGGGTTAGGGTTAGGGTTAGGGTTAGCGTTACGGTTAGCATTAAGGTTAGTGTTAGGGTTAGGGTTAGTGTTCTCTTAGAGTTAGGGTTAGGGTTAGGTTTAGCGTTAGGTGTAGGGTTTGGGTTAGTGTTAGGGTTAGGGTTAGGGTTAGTGTTAGGGTTAGGGTTAGGGTTAGGGTTAGGGTTACGGTTAGGATTAAGGTTAGTGTTAGGGTTAGGGTTAGTGTTCTCTTAGGGTTAGGGTTAGGGGTAGGATTAGGGTTAGGGTTCTCTTAGGGTTTGGGATAGGGTTAGGGTTAGTGTTCTCTTAGGGTTAGGGTTAGGGTTAGGGTTAGGGTTAGTGTTCTCTTAGGGTTAGGGTTAGGGTTAGGGTTAGGGTTAGTATTCTCTTAGGGTTAGGGTTAGGGTTAGGGTTAGGGTTAGGGTTAGGGTTAGGGTTAGGATTAGGGTTAGGGTTAGGGTTAGGGTTAGGGTTAGGGTTAGGGTTCGGGTTAGGGTTAGGGTTAGGGTTAGTGATCTCTTAGGGTTAGGGTTAGGGTTAGTGTTAGGGTTAGGGTTACGTTTAGGTTTAGGGTTAGGGTTAGGGTTAGGGTTAGTGATCTGTTACGTTTAGGTTTAGGGTTAGGGTTAGGGTTAGGGTTAGGGTTAGGGTTAGGATTCTCTTAGTGTTAGGGTTAGGGTTAGTGTTCTCTTAGGGTTAGAGTTAGGGTTAGGGTTAGGGTTAGGGTTAGGGTTAGGGTTAGGGTTAGCTTTAGGGTTAAGATTAAGGTTAGTGTTAGGGTTAGGGTTAGTGTTCTCTTAGAGTTACGGTTAGGGTTAGGGCAAGGGATAGATTTAGGGAAAGGGTTACAATTAAGGTTAGTGTTAGTGTTAGGGTTAGAGTTAGGGTTAGGGTTAGGGTTCTCTTATGGTTAGTGTTAGGGTTAGTGTTCTCTTAG
>NW_028181383.1:187500-192500 GCF_964211825.1 Aythya ferina | reverse complement strand
GTTAGGGTTAGGCTTAGGGTTAGTGTTAGGGTTAGGGTTAGGGTTAGGGTTAGTGATCTCTTACGTTTAGGTTTAGGGTTAGCGTTAGGGTTAGGGTTAGGGTTAGGGTTAGGGTTAGGGTTAGGGTTCGGGTTAGGGTTAGGATTAGTGATCTCTTAGGGTTAGGGTTAGGGTTCTCTTAGGGTTAGGGTAAGGGTTAGGGTTAGGGGTAGGGTTAGGGTTAGGGTTCTCTTAGGGTTTGGGTTAGGGTTAGTGTTAGGGTTAGTGTTCTCTATGGGTTAGGGTTAGGGTTAGGGTTAGGGTTACGGTTAGGGTTAGGGTTAGGGTTAGGGTTAGGGTTAGGGTTAGGGTTAGGGTTAGTGTTCTCTTAGGGTTAGGGTTACGGTTAGGGATAGGGTTAGGGTTAGGGTTAGGTTTAGGGTTAGGGTTAGGGTTAGTGTTCTCTTAGGCTTAGGTTTAGGGTTAGGGTTACGGTTAGGGTTATGGTTAGGGTTAGGTTAGGGTTAGGGTTAGGGTTAGGGTTAGGGTTAAGGTTAGGGTTAGGGTTACGGTTAGGGTTATGGTTAGGTTTAGGGTTAGGGTTAGTGTTCACTTAGGGGTAGGGTTACGGTTAGGGATAGGGTTAGGGTTAGGGTTAGGTTTAGGGTTAGGGCTAGGGTTAGTGTTCTCTTGTTAGGGTTAGGGTTAGGGTTAGGGTTAGGGTTAGGGTTAGGGTTAGGGTTAGGGTTAGGGTTAGGGTTAGGGTTCTCTTAGGGTTAGGGTTATGGTTAGGGTTAGGGTTAGGGTTAGGGTTAGGGTTAGGGATAGGCTTAGGGTTAGCGTTAGGTTTGGGGTTAGGGTTAGGGTTAGGGTTAGGGTTAGGGTTAGGGTTAGGGGTAGTGTTCTCTTAGGCTTAGGGTTAGGGTTAGGGTTATGGTTAGGGTTAGGTAAGGGTTAGGGTTAGGGTTAGGGTTAGGGTTAGTTTTAGGGTTAGGTTTAGGATTAGCGTTAGGGTTAGGGTTAGGTTTTGGTTAGGTTTAGGGTTAGGGTTAGGGTTAGTTTTAGGGTTAGGTTTAGGATTAGCGTTAGGGTTACGGTTAGGGTTCTCTTAGGGTTAGGGTTAGTGTTAGGATTAGGGTTAGGGTTAGTGTTCTCTTAGGATAAGGGTTAGGGGTAGGGTTAGGGTTAGGGTTCTCTTAGGGTTTGGGATAGGGTTAGGGTTAGTGTTCTCTTAGGGTTAGGGTTAGGGTTAGGGTTCTCTTAGGGTTAGGGTTAGGGTTAGGGTTAGGGTTAGTATTCTCTTAGGAATAGGGTTACGGTTAGGGTTAGGGTTATGTTTAGGGTTAGGGTTAGGGTTAGTGTTAGGGTTAGGGGTAGGGTTAGTGTTCTCATAGGGTTAGGGTTACGGTTAGGGATAGGGTTAGGTTTAGGGTTAAGTTTAGGGTTAGGATTAGATTTATGGTTAGTGTTAGTGTTCTCTTAGGCTTAGGGTTAGGGTTAGGGTTATGGTTAGGGTTAGGTTAGGGTGAGGGTTAGGGTTAGGGTTAGGGTTAGGGTTAGGGTTAGGTTTAGTGTTAGTGTTAGGGTTAGGGTTAGGGTTAGGGTTAGTGTTAGGGTTAGGTTTAGGGTTAGGGTTAGTGTTAGGGTTAGGGTTAGGGTTAGGGTTACGGTTAGCATTAAGGTTAGTGTTAGGTTTAGGGTTAGTGTTCTCTTAGAGTTAGGGTTAGGGTTAGGTTTAGCGTTAGGTGTAGGGTTTGGGTTAGTGTTAGGGTTAGGGTTAGGGTTAGTGTTAGGGTTAGGGTTAGGGTTAGGGTTAGGGTTACGGTTAGGATTAAGGTTAGTGTTAGGGTTAGGGTTAGTGTTCTCTTAGGGTTAGGGTTAGGGGTAGGATTAGGGTTAGGGTTCTCTTAGGGTTTGGCTTAGGGTTAGGGTTAGTGTTCTCTTAGGGTTAGGGTTAGGGTTAGGGTTAGGGTTAGTGTTCTCTTAGGGTTAGGGTTAGGGTTAGGGTCAGGGTTAGTATTCTCTTAGGGTTAGGGTTAGGGTTAGGGTTAGGGTTAGGGTTAGGGTAAGGGTTAGGGTTAGGGTTAGGGTTAGTGTTAGGGTTAGGGTTAGGGTTAGGGTTAGGGTTAGGGTTAGGGTTAGGGTTCGGGTTAGGGTTAGGGTTAGGGTTAGTGTTCTCTTAGGGTTAGGGTTAGGGTTAGTGTTAGGGTTAGGGTTACGTTTAGGGTTAGGCTTAGGGTTAGGGTTAGTGATCTGTTACGTTTAGGTTTAGGGTTAGGGTTAGGGTTAGGGTTAGGGTTAGGGTTAGGGTTCTCTTAGTGTTAGTGTTAGGGTTTGTGTTCTCTTAGGGTTAGAGTTATGGTTAGGGTTAGGGTTAGGGTTAGGGTTAGGGTTAGGGTTAGGGTTAGGTTTAGGGTTAAGATTAAGGTTAGTGTTAGGGTTAGGGTTAGTGTTCTCTTAGAGTTACGGTTAGGGTTAGGGCAAGGGATAGATTTAGGGAAAGGGTTACAATTAAGGTTAGTGTTAGTGTTAGGGTTAGGGTTAGGGTTAGGGTTAGGGTTCTCTTAGGGTTAGTGTTAGGGTTAGTGTTCTCTTAGGGTTAGGGTTAGGGTTAGGGTTAGGGTTAGGGTTAGGGTTAGGGTTAGCGTTAGTGTTCTCTTAGGGATAGGGTTACGGTTAGGAATAGGGTTAGGGTTAGGTTTAGGGTTAGGATTAGGGTTATGGTTAGTGTTAGTGTTCTCTTAGGTTTAGGGTTAGGGTTAGGGTTAGGGTTAGGTTTAGGGTTAGGGTTAGGGTTCTCTTAGGGTTAGGGTAAGGGTTAGGGTTAGGGGTAGGGTTAGGGTTAGGGTTCTCTTAGGGTTTGGGTTAGGGTTAGTGTTAGGGTTAGTGTTCTCTATGGGTTAGGGTTAGGGTTAGGGTTAGGGTTACGGTTAGGGTTAGGGTTAGGGTTAGGGTTAGGGTTAGGGTTAGTGTTCTCTTAGGGTTAGGGTTACGGTTAGGGATAGGGTTAGGGTTAGGTTTAGGTTTAGGGTTAGGGTTAGGGTTAGTGTTCTCTTAGGCTTAGGTTTAGGGTTAGGGTTACGGTTAGGGTTATGGTTAGGGTTAGGTTAGTGTTAGGGTTAGGGTTAGGGTTAGGGTTAGGGTTAGGGTTAGGGTTAGGTTTACGGTTAGGGTTATGGTTAGGTTTAGGGTTAGGGTTAGTGTTCTCTTAGGGTTAGGGTTACGGTTAGGGACAGGGTTAGGGTTAGGGTTAGGTTTAGGGTTAGGGCTAGGGTTAGTGTTCTCTTGTTAGGGTTAGGGTTAGGGTTAGGGTTAGGGTTAGGGTTAGGGTTAGGGTTAGGGTTAGGGTTCTCTTAGGTTTAGGGTTATGGTTAGGGTTAGGGTTAGGGTTAGGGTTAGGGTTAGGGATAGGCTTAGGGTTAGCGTTAGGTTTGGGGTTAGGGTTAGAGTTAGGGTTAGGGTTAGGGTTAGGGTTAGGGTTAGGGTTAGGGTTAGGGTTAGGGTTAGGGTTAGTGTTCTCTTAGGCTTAGGGTTAGGGTTAGGGTTAGTGTTAGGGTTAGGGTTATGGTTAGGGTTAGGTAAGGGTTAGGGTTAGGGTTAGGGTTAGGGTTAGGTTTAGGATTAGCGTTAGGGTTAGGGTTAGGTTTTGGTTAGGTTTAGGGTTAGGGTTAGGGTTAGTTTTAGGGTTAGGTTTAGGATTAGCGTTAGGGTTAGGGTTAGGGTTCTCTTAGGGTTAGGGTTAGTGTTAGGATTAGGGTTAGGGTTAGTGTTCTCTTAGGATAAGGGTTAGGGGTAGGGTTAGGGTTAGGGTTCTCTTAGGGTTTGGGATAGGGTTAGGGTTAGTGTTCTCTTAGGGTTAGGGTTAGGGTTAGGGTTCTCTTAGGGTTAGGGTTAGGGTTAGGGTTAGGGTTAGTATTCTCTTAGGAATAGGGTTAGGGTTAGGGTTAGGGTTAGGTTTAGGGTTAGGGTTAGGGTTAGTGTTAGGGTTAGGGTTAGGGTTAGTGTTCTCTTAGGGTTAGGGTTACGGTTAGGGATAGGGTTAGGTTTAGGGTTAGGTTTAGGGTTAGGATTAGATTTATGGTTAGTGTTAGTGTTCTCTTAGGCTTAGGGTTAGGGTTAGGGTTATGGTTAGGGTTAGGTTAGGGTGAGGGTTAGGGTTAGGGTTAGGGTTAGGGTTAATGTTATGGTTAGGGTTAGGGTTAGGGTTAGGGTTACGGTTAGCATTAAGGTTAGTATTAGGGTTAGGGTTAGTGTTCTCTTAGAGTTAGGGTTAGGGTTAGGTTTAGCGTTAGGTGTAGGGTTTGGGTTAGTGTTAGGGTTAGGTTTAGGGTTAGTGTTAGGGTTAGGTTTAGGGTTAGGGTTAGGGTTAGTGTTCTCTTAGGCTTAGGTTTAGGGTTAGGGTTACGGTTAGGGTTATGGTTAGGGTTAGGTTAGTGTTAGGGTTAGGGTTAGGGTTAGGGTTAGGGTTAGGGTTAGGGTTAGGTTTACGGTTAGGGTTATGGTTAGGTTTAGGGTTAGGGTTACTGTTCTCTTAGGGTTAGGGTTACGGTTAGGGACAGGGTTAGGGTTAGGGTTAGGTTTAGGGTTAGGGCTAGGGTTAGTGTTCTCTTGTTAGGGTTAGGGTTAGGGTTAGGGTTAGGGTTAGGGTTAGGGTTAGGGTTAGGGTTCTCTTAGGTTTAGGGTTATGGTTAGGGTTAGGGTTAGGGTTAGGGTTAGGGTTAGGGATAGGCTTAGGGTTAGCGTTAGGTTTGGGGTTAGGGTTAGAGTTAGGGTTAGGGTTAGGGTTAGGCTTAGGGTTAGGGTTAGGGTTAGGGTTAGGGTTAGGGTTAGGGTTAGTGTTCTCTTAGGCTTAGGGTTAGGGTTAGGGTTAGTGTTAGGGTTAGGGTTATGGTTAGGGTTAGGTAAGGGTTAGGGTTAGGGTTAGGGTTAGGGTTAGGGTTAGGGTTAGTTTTAGGGTTAGGTTTAGGATTAGCGTTAGGGTTAGGGTTAGGTTTTGGTTAGGTTTAGGGTTAGGGTTAGGG
>NW_028181383.1:170000-180000 GCF_964211825.1 Aythya ferina | reverse complement strand
GTTAGGTT
Organism: Aythya ferina; assembly: GCF_964211825.1. Lineage (NCBI taxonomy): Eukaryota > Metazoa > Chordata > Aves > Anseriformes > Anatidae > Aythya > Aythya ferina. The sequence continues at coordinate 179,992 of NW_028181383.1, read as the reverse complement.
TAGTGATCTCTTAGGTTTAGGTTTAGGGTTAGGGTAAGGGTTAGGGTTAGGGTTAGGGGTAGGTTTAGGATTAAGGTTAGTGTTAGGTTTAGGGTTAGTGTTCTCTTAGAGTTACGGTTAGGGTTAGGGTTAGGGATAGATTTAGGGAAAGGGTTTCAATTACGGTTAGGGTTACTGTTAGGATTAGTGTTAGGGTTAGGGATAGGGTTCTCTTAGGGTTAGGGTAAGGGTTAGGGTTAGCGTTAGTGTTCTCTTAGGGTTAGGGTTAGGTTTAAGGTTAGGGTTAGGGTTAGGGTTAGGTTTAGGGTTAGGGTTAGGGTTAGGTTTGGGTTTAGGGTTAGGGTTAGGGTTAGTATTCTCTTAGGGTTAGGGTTAGGGTTAGGGTTAGGGTTAGGGTTAGGGTTAGGGTTAGGGTTAGGGTTAGGGTTAGGGTTAGGGTTAAGGTTAGGGTTAGGTTTCTCTTAGGGTTAGGGTTAAGGTTAGGGTTAGAGTTAGGGTTAGGGTTAGTGTTCTCTTAGGGTTAGGGTTAGGGTTATTGATAGGGTTAGGGTTAGGGTTACGGTTAGGGTTAGGGTTAGGGTTAGGGTTAGGGTGAGAGTTAGGGTTAGCCTTAGGCTTAGGCTTAGGTTTAGGCTTAGGCTTAGGCTTAGGTTTAGAGTTAGGGTTTGGGTTAGGGTTAGGATTAGGGTTAATTTTCTCTTAAGGTTAGGGTTAGGTTTAGGGTTAGGTTTACGGTTAGGGTTAGCGTTAGGGTTAGGGTTAGGGTTAGTTATAGGGTTAGGGTTAGGATTAGTGTTAGGGGTAGGGTTAGGTTTAGGGTTAGGGTTAGGATTAAGGTTAGTGTTAGGGTTAGGGTTAGGTTTAGGGTTATGGTTAATGTTAGTGTTCTCTTAGAGTTAGGGTTAGGGTTAGGGTGAGAGTTAGGGAAAGGGTTACGGTTAGGGTTAGGGTTAGGGTTAGTGTTAGGGTTAGGGTTAGGGTTAGGGTTAGGGTTAGGGTTCTCTTAGGGTTAGGGTTAGGTTTAGTGATCTCTTAGGTTTAGGTTTAGTGTTAGGGTAAGGGTTAGGGTTAGGGTTAGGGGTAGGTTTAGGATTAAGGTTAGTGTTAGGTTGAGGGTTAGTGTTCTCTTAGAGTTACGGTTAGGGTTAGGGTTAGGGATAGATTTAGGGAAAGGGTTTCAATTACGGTTAGGGTTACTATTAGGATTAGTGTTAGGGTTAGGGATAGGGTTCTCTTAGGGTTAGGGTTAGGGTTGGGGTTAGGGTTAGTGTTCTCTTAGGGTTAGGGTTAGGTTTAAGGTTAGGGTTAGGGTTAGGGTTAGGTTTAGGGTTAGGGTTAGGGTTAGGTTTGGGTTTAGGGTTAGGGTTAGGGTTAGTATTCTCTTAGGGTTAGGGTTAGGGTTATGGTTAGGGTTAGGGTTAGGGTTAGGGTTAGGGTTAGGGTTAGGGTTAGGGTTAGGGTGAGAGTTAGGGTTAGGCTTAGGCTTAGGCTTAGGTTTAGGCTTAGGCTTAGGCTTAGGTTTAGAGTTAGGGTTTGGGTTAGGGTTAGGATAAGGGTTAATTTTCTCTTAAGATTAGGGTTAGGTTTAGGGTTAGGATTACGGTTAGGGTTAGCGTTAGGGTTAGGGTTAGGGTTAGTTATAGGGTTAGGGTTAGGATTAGTGTTAGGGGTAGGGTTAGGTTTACGGTTAGGGTTAGGATTAAGGTTAGTGTTAGGGTTAGGGTTAGGTTTAGGGTTATGGTTAATGTTAGTGTTCTCTTAGAGTTAGGGTTAGGGTTAGGGTGAGAGTTAGGGAAAGGGTTACGGTTAGGGTTAGGGTTAGGGTTAGGGTTAGGGTTATGGTTAGGGTTAGGGTTAGGGTTAGGGTTAGGGTTAGTGTTCTTTTAGAGTTAGGGTTAGGGTTAGGGTTAGAGTTAGGGAAAGGGTTACCGTTAGGGTTAGGTTTAAGGTTAGTGTTAGGGTTAGGGTTAGGGTTAGGGTTCTCTTAGGGTTAGGGTTAGGGTTAGTGATCTCTTAGGTTTAGGTTTAGGGTTAGGGTAAGGGTTAGGGTTAGGGTTAGTGTTAGGGTTAGCGTTACGGTTAGGGTTAGGGTTAGGTTTAGGGTTAGTGTTAGGGTTAGTGATCTCTTAGGTTTAGGTTTAGGGTTAGGGTTAGGGTTAGGGTTAGGGTTCTCTTAGGGTTAGGGTTAGGGTTAGGGTTAGGGTTAGGGTTAGGGTTAGGGTTAGGTTTAGGTTTAGGGTTAGGGTTAGGGTTAGGGTTAGGGTAATTTGAGGGTTAGGGTTAGGGGTAGGATTAGTGATCTCTTAGGGTTAGGGTTAGGGTTCTCTTAGGGTTAGGGTTAGGGTAAGGGTTAGTGTTAGGGTTAGGGTTAGGGTTAGGGTTAGGGTTAGTGATCTCTTAGGTTTAGGTTTAGGGTTAGGGTTAGGGTTAGGGTTAGGGTTAGGGTTAGGGTTAGGGTTAGGGTAAGGGTTAGTGTTAGGGTTAGGGTTAGGTTAGGGTTAGGGTTAGGGTTACTGTTAGGGTTAGGTTTAGGGTTAGGGTTAGGGTTAGGTTTCTGTTAGTGTTTTCGTTAGGGTTAGCGTTAGGGTTACGTTTAGGGTTATGTTCATGGTTAGGTTTAGGGTTAGGGTTAGGTTTACGTTTAGGGTTAGGTTAAGGGTTAGGGTTAGTGTTAGGTTTAGGGTTAACTTAGGTTTATGTTAGCATTAGGTTTAGGGTTAGGATTAGGGTTAGGGTTAGGGTTAGGGTTAGTGTTAGGGTTAGGGTTACTGTTAGGGTTAGGTTTAGGGTTAGGGTTAGGGTTAGGTTAGGGTTAGGGTTAGGGTTAGGGTTAGGTTTAAGGTTAGGTTTAGGGTTAGGTGTAGGCTTATGTTTAGGGTTAGGGTTACGGTTTTGTTAGGCTTTGGATTAGGGTTAGGTTTAGAGTTTGGGCTGGGTTAGGGTTACGGTTAAGGTTGGGCTATGTTCAGGGTTAAGGTTATGTGTAGGGTTAGGTTTAAGGTTAGGGTTAGCGTTAGGATTATGGTTACGGTTAGGGTAGGATTAGGGTTAGGGTAAGGTTTAGGGTTAGGTTTAGGGTTAGGGATATGGTTAGGGTTAGGATTAGGGTTAGCGTTATGGTTTAGTGTTAGGGTTAGGCTTAGGTTTAGGTTTAGGGTTAAGATTAGGTTTAGGTTTAGAGTTAGCTTTCGGGTTTGGGTACAGGTTACGGTTAGGCGTAGGTATAGGGTTTGTTTACAGTTAGGGTTAGGGTTAGGTTTAGGGTAAGGCTTAGGTTTAGCGTTACGGTTAGGGTTAGGGTTCTGTTAGTGTTTTGATTAGGGTTAGCGTTAGGGTTAGGTTTCAGGTTATGTTCATGGTTATGGTTAGGATTAGGGTGTGGGTTACGTTTAGGGTTAGGGTTAGGGTTAGAGTTAGGGTTAGGGTTAGGGTTAAAGTTAGGTTTAGAGTTTGGCTTAGGGCTAGGGTTATGGTTAGGGTTAGGTTTAGGGTTAGTGTTAGGGTTAGGGTTGGGGTTAGGGTTAAGGTTAGGTTGATGGTTAGGGTTAGGGTTAGGATTCGTGTTCTGTTAGTGTTAGCGTGAGGGTTAGGGTTATGGTTAGGGTTAGGGTTAGGGTTAGGGTTAGGGTTAGGGTTAGCTTTAGGGTTAGGATTAGGTTCAGCGTTATGGTTACGGTAAGGGCTAGGGTTCTCTTAGGGTTAGGGTTACGGGTAGAGTTAGGGTTAGGGTTAGCGTTAGGGTTAGGGTAAGGTTTCTATTAGTGTTTTGGTTAGGGTAAGCGTTAGGGTTAGGGCTAGGTTTATGTTCATGCTTAGGGTTAGGGTTAGGGTTATGGTTAGGGTTTCGTTTAGGGTTAGGGTTAGGGTTACGGATAGGTTTAGGGTTAGATTTAGGGTTACGTTTAGGGTTAGGGTTATGGTTAGGTTTAGGATTAAGGTTAGGTTGATGGTTAGTGTTAGGGTTAGGGTTAGCATTATTAGGGTTAGATGGTTAGGGTTAGGGTTAGAATTAGTGTTCTGTTAGGGTTAGCGTCAGGGTAAGTTTTAGGTAAGGTTTAGGGTTAGGGTCAGTGTTACGGTTTGGTTAGGGTTAGGGTTAGTTATACGGATAAGGTTAGGTTTATGATAGGGTAAGTGTTTGGGTTAGGATTAGGGTTAGGTTTAGGGTTAGGGTTAGGCTAAGGGTTTGGGTTAGGGTTAGGGTTAGGGTTAGGGTTAGGGTTAGGTTTACGGTTACGGTTAGGGTTAGCGTTAGTGTTAGGGTTAGGGTTAGGTTTAGGGTTAGGGTTAGGATTAGGTTTAGGTATAGGTTAGGGTTATGTTACGGTTAGGATTAGGGTTAGGGTTAGGGTTTGGGTTAGCGTTGGGTTAGGGTTAGGGTTAGGGTTAGGGTTAGGGTTAGGCTTAGGGTTAGGGTTAGGGTTAGGGTTAGGGTTAGGGTTAGATTTAGGGTTAGCGTTAGGGTTAGGGTTAGGGTTAGGGTTATGTTCAGGGTAAGGGTTATGTGTAGCACTAGGTTTAGGGTTAGGTTTAGGGTTAGGATTATGGTTAGGGTTAGGGTAGGATTAGGGTTAGGGTAAGGGTTAGGGTTTGGGTTAGGGTTATGGTTAGGGTTATGGTTAGGGTTAGGATTAGGGTTAGCGTTATGTTTACGGTTAGGGCTAGGGTTCTCTTAGCGTTAGGGTTAGGTTAGGGTTAGGGTTAGGGTAAAGGTTAGGGTTAGAGTTAGCTTTAGGTTTAGGGTTAAGATTAGGGTTAATCCTAGGTTTAGGGTTAGGTTTAGGGTTATGTTAGGGTTAGGATTAGGGTTAGGGTTAGGGTTAGGGTTAGGGTTAGGGTAAGGGTTATGTTAAGGCTTAGTGTTAGCATTAGGGATAAGGTTAGGTTTAGAATTCTGTTTGTGTTTTGGTTATGGTTAGGGTTAGGGTTAGGGTTAGGTTTAGGGTTACGGTTAGGGTTAGTGTTAGGGTTAGGGTTAGGGTTAGGGTTAGGTTTAAGGCTAGGGTTAGGGTTAGGGTTAGGTTAAGGGTTAGTGTTAGTGTTAGGGTAAGGTTAGGGTTAGGGTTAGAGTTTGGTTTTGGGTTAGCTTTGGGGTTAGGGTTAGGGTTAGGGTTAGGGTTAGGGTTAGAGATATGGTTAGTATTAGGGTTAGGATTAGGATTATGGTTAGGGTTATGTTCAGGGTAAGGGTTATGTGTAGCGCTAGGTTTAGGGTTAGGTTTAGGGTTAGGATTATGGTTAGGGTTAGGGTAGGATTAGGGTTAGGGTTAGGGTTAGGGTTAGGGTTTGGGTTAGGGTTATGGTTACGGTTATGGTTAGGGTTAGGATTAGGGTTAGCGTTATGGTTACGGTTAGGGCTAGGGTTCTCTTAGAGTTAGGGTTAGGTTAGGGCTAGGGTTAGGGTTAGGGTTAGGGTTAGGGTTAGGGTTAGGGTTAGGCTTAGGCTTAGGGTTAGGCTTAGGCTTAGGGTTAGGGTTAGGCCTAGGTTTAGTGTTAGGTTTAGGGTTATGTTAGGGTTAGGATTAAGGTTAGGGTTAGGGTTAGGGGTAGGGTTAGGGTTAGGGTTAGGGTTAGGGTTAGGGTAAGGGTTATGTTAAGGCTTAGGGTTAGCATTAGGGTTAGGGTTAGGTTTAGATTTCTATTTGTGTTTTGGTTAGGGTTAGGGTTAGGGTTAGGTTTAGGGTTATGATAAGGCTTAGGGTTAGGGTTAGGGTTAGTTTTCAGTTAGGGTTAGGGTTAGGGTTAGGATTAGGGTAACTGTTAGGGTTAGGGTTAGGGTTAGGGTTAGGATTAGTGTTCGGATAGGGTTAGCGTCATGGTAAGGGTTAGGTAATGGTTAGGGTTAGGGTTAGGGATAGGCTTAGGTTAGGGTTAGGGTTAGTGTTAGGTTTAGGGTTAGGGTTAGGATTAGGGTTTGGCTTAGGTTTAGGGTTAGGGTTAGGGTTATGTTAGGGTTAGGATTAGGGATAGGGTTATAGTTACGGTTAGGGCTAGGTTTCTCTAAGGTTCGGTTTAGGTTTAGGGTTAGGTTTAGGGTTAAGGTTTGGGTTAGGGTTAGGGTTAGGGTTAGGAATATGGTTAAGGTTAGGTTGATGGTTAGGGTTAGGGTTCGGATTAGTGTTCCGTTAGATTTTGCATCAGGGTCAGGGTTAGGTAAGGGGTAGGATTACGGTTACGGTTACGGTTACGGTAAGGGTTAGGTTTAGGGTTAGGGTTAGGGTTAGGGTTAGCTTTCTGATTAGGGTTACGATTAGGTTCAGCGTTATGGTTACGGTTAGGGCTAGGGGTTTATTAGGGTTAGGGTTAGGGTTAGGTTTAGGTTTATGGTTAGGGTTAGGTTTAAGGTTAGTTTTAGGGTTAGAGTTAGGTTTAGGGTTAGGGTTAGGTTTAGTGTTAGGGTAAGGGTTAGGGTTAGGGTTAGAGTTAGGTTTGGGGTTAGTTTTAGGGTTAGAGTTAGGGTTACGTTTAGGGTTAGGGTTAGTGTTAGGGTTAGGGTTAGGCTTAGGGTTAGATTTCGGTTACGTTTAGGGTTAGGGTTAGGATTATGGTTAGGGTTAGGGTTAGGGTTAGGGTTCTGTAAGGGATTGGGTTAGGGTTAGGGATAGGGTTTGTCTAAGGTTTAGGGTTAGGGTTAGGGTTAGGTTGGAGTTAGGGTTATGTTAGGGTTCGGGTTAGGGTTAGGGTTAGGTTTAGGGTTAGGGTTAGGGTTAGGGTTAGGGTTTTTGTTGGTTTTAAGTTTAGGTTGATGGATAGTGTTAGGGTTAAGATTAGTGTTCTTTTAGGGTTAGCGTCAGGGTAAGGATTAGGTAAGGGTTACGGTTAGGGTAAGGGTTACGGTTAGGGTTAGGGTTAGGGTTAGGTTTAGGGTTAAGTTTACGTTTATGTTAGGGTTAGGGTTAGGTTTAGGTTAGGGTTAGGGCTAGGGTTCTCTTAGGGTTCGGGATAGGGTTTGTCTTAGGTTTAGTGTTAGGGTTAGGGTTAGGTTGGGGTTAGGGTTATGGTAGGGTTCGGGTTAGGGTAGGATTAGGCTTAATGTTAGGGTTGGGGTTAGAGGTATGGTTAGGGTTAGGATTAGGGTTAGCGTTACGGTAACGGTTAGGGCTAGGGTTCATTAGGTGTAGGGTTAGTGTTAGAGTTAGGGTTAGGGTTAGGGTTAGGGTTCGGGTTAGGGTTAGGATTAGGGTTAGGGTTAGGTTTAGGGTTAGGGTTACGGTTAGTGTTAGGGTAAGGGTTAGTGTTAGGGTTAGGGTTAGGGTTAGGGTTAAGGTTAGGGTTAGATTTCGGTTAGGGTTAGGGTTAGGGTTTGGGTTAGGGTTAGGGTTCTGTAAGGGATAGGGTTAGGGTTAGGGTTATGGTTCGTCTTAGGGTTAGGTTTAGGGTTCGTGTTAGGTTGGGGTTAGGGTTATGTTAGGGTTCGGGTTAGGGTTAGCTTTAGGGTCATGGTTAGGTTTAGGGTTAGGGTTAGCTTTAGGGTCATGGTTAGGTTTAGGGTTAGGGTTAGGTTTAGGGTTAGGCTTAGGTTTAGGCTTAGGGTTAGGGTTAGATTTAGGGTTAGGGTTACTGTTAGTGTTAGGGTTAGGGGTACGTTTAGGGTAAAGGGTATTTTTAGGGTTGGGGTTAGCGTTAGGGTAAGGGTTAGGGTTAGAGTTAGTGTAAGGATTAGGGTTAGCCTTAGGGTTAGCCTTAGGGTTGGGTTTCGGGTTAGGGTTAGGGTTAGGGTTAGGGTTAGTGTTAGGGTTAGGGTTACGGTTAGGGTTAGGGTTATGTTTAGGGTTGTGTTATGTTCATGGTTAGGATTAGGGTTAGGCTTATAGTTGAGGTTAGGGTTACGGTTAGGTTTAGAATTATGGTTCTGTTAGTGTTAGGGTTAGAGTTATGGTTAGGGTTAGGGTTAGGGTTAGCGTAAAGGGTAGGTTAGGGTTAGGGTTAGGGTTTTGTTAGGGTTAGGGTTAGGGTAAGGGTTAGGCTTAGGTTTAGGGTTAGGGTTAGGGTTATGTTAGGGTTCGGATTAGGGTTAGGGTTAGGGTTAGGGTTAGGGTTAGCGTTAGAGATAGGGTTAGTATTAGGGTTAGGATTAGGATTAGGTTTAGCGTTATGTTCAGGGTAAGGGTTATGTGTATCGCTACGTTTAGGATTAGGTTTAGGGTTAGGATTATGGTTAGGGGTAGGGTAGGATTAGGGTTAGGTTTAGGGTTAGGGTTAGGGTTAGGGTTAGGTTTAGGTTTAGGGTTAGTTTTAGGTTTAGGGTTTGGATTATGGTTAGGCCTAGCTTTAGGTTTAGGTTTAGGGTTATGTTAGGGTTAGGATTAGGGTTAAGGTTAGGTTTATGATAGGGTTAGGGTTTGGGTTAGGATTTGGTTTAGGTTTAGGGTTACGGTCAGGGTTAGGGTTTGGTTTAGGGTTAGGTTTAATGTTATTTTTATGGTTAGGGTTAGGATTAGGATTAGTGTTCTGTTAGGCTTAGCGTCAGCGTAAGGCTTAGGTAAGGGTTAGGGTTAGGTTTAGGGTTACATTTATGGTTAGGGTTATGTTAGGGTAAGGATTAGGATTAGGGTTAGGGTTATTTTCAGGGTAAGGGTTATGTGTAGCGATAGGTTTAGGGTTAGGTTTAGGGTTAGGATTATGGTTAGGGTTAGGGTAGGATTAGGGTTAGGGTAAGGCTTAGGGTTAGCATTAGGGTTAGGGTTAGGTTTAGGTTTCTGTTTTTGTTTTTGTAATGTTAGTTTTAGGGTTAGGATTAGGGTTAGGGTTAAGTTTAGGTTTAGTTTTAGGGTTAGGTATAGCGTTAGGGGTAGGTTTAGTGTTAGGGTATGGGTTAGGGTTAGGGTTAGAGATAGGTTTTGGGTTATGGTTAGGGTTAGGGTTAGGGTTAGGGTTAGGGTTAGGTTTGGGGTTAGTGTCATGTCCATGGTAAGGGTTATGTGTAGCGCTAGGTTTAGGGTTAGGTTTAGGGTTAGGATTATGTTTAAGGTTAGGGTAGGATTAGGGTTAGAGTAAGGGTTAGGGTTTGGGTTAGGGTTACGGTTAGGTTTAGGATTAGGGTTAGCGTTATGGTTACGGTTAGGGCTAGGTTTCTCTTAGGGTTAGGTTTAGGTTTAGGAATAGAGTTAGGGTTAGGGTTAGGGTAAGGGTTAGGGTTAGTGTTCTTTTTGGGTTAGGGTTAGGGTTAGGGTTAGGGTTAGCGTTACCTTTAGGGTTAGGGTTAGTTTGAGCGTTATTTTTACGGTTAGGGCTAGGGTTCTCTTAGGGTTAGGGTTAGGGTTAGGGTTACAGTTAGGGTTACGGTTAGAGTTATGGTTCGGTTTAGGGTTAGGTTTAGGTTTAGGAATAAAGTTAGGGTTAGGGTTAGAGTAAGGGTTAGGGTTGGGGTTAGGGTTAGGGGTAGGGTTAGGGTTAGTGTTAGGGTTAGCGTTATCTTTAGAGTTAGGGTTAGTTTGAGCGTTATTGTTACGGTTAGAGCTAGGGTTCTCTTAGGGTTAGGGTTAAAGTTAGGTTTAGCGTTAGGTATAGCGTTAGGGTTAGGTTTCTGTTAGTGTTTTGGTTAGGGTTCGTGTTAGGGTTAGGGTTACGGTTAGGTTTAGGTTTAGGTTTAGTGTTAGTGTTAGGGTAAGGGTTAGGGTTAGGGTTCTTGTTAGGTTTAGGGTTAGGGTTAGGTTAGGGTTAGGGTTAGGGTTAGGGTTAGGGTTAGGGTTCGGTTTAGGGTTAGGGTTAGGGTTCGATTTAGGTTTAGGGTTAGGTTTAGGGTTAGGTTTAGGATTAGGGTTAGGCTTAGGTTTAGGGTTAGGGTTATGTTAGGATTAGGATTAGGGTTAAGTTTATGGTTGCGGTTAGGGCTAGGATTCTCTTAGGGTTAGGGTTAGGTTTAGGGTTAGGTTTAAAGTTAGGGTTTGGGTTAGTGTTAGGCTTCGGGTTAGGGATAGGGATAAGGTTACGTTGATGGTTAAGGTTAGTTTTCGGATTAGTGTTCTGTTAGATTTAGCGTCAGGGTCAGG